>NC_134566.1:2111098-2412684 GCF_025594145.1 Primulina tabacum
TTTAGATGTCAATAAGCTTTGGTTCAATTTTGGTACAGTTTGGTTAAGTTTCAAGTCAATACGAGTCAAAATCGGGATGTACGTCTAAGTTTAAAAACAAATTGGAAAATTAGTCGAGGACCTTAATTTTACGTCTAAGAAATATTTAAGGGTGTATTTTAAGGTGTCATGTTAAGTTTGGATGGATTTGGATAGTCGTTTTGAGGTCTAAGGATAAAATGGAAAAATAAGGGTTTCAGGGGCAAAACAGTCATTTTACATCTGAAAAATGTTAGACGTCCTGGCAGTGCCCTGAATGCTGTAATAAATGTTAAAATGATTATTAAAATGTTTATGAAATTTTATGATGAAATGTTAATGCTAAAACACATGTTGCATGCTTGGTTTAAAAGAAAAATGATTTATTGCATGAATTTTTATAAGTGATGAAAATATGAAAAGTTGAAAGATGTGAATTGATTGTGACTAATACGATGATACGATGATATGTAAGGCCAATGCTCAGTTGACAGGTGAGAGGGTCGCTGATGTCCCCGCCGTCCAGTACCGTGGTAATATGTAGATGGATCCATCGATCTACAGTTAATACAAAAGTCACAATTGAGGATCTGAATTCAATAAAAATAGAAACGCATACGTATATGATAAAAAGAAATATGATATGATATGTTAAAAGGAAAATGTTAAAATTTATGTTCTTGAAAAACTATATTATTAAAAGTATTTTCATTATTGCTTGTGAATGTGTATGTATTACTTGATATCATGGTTAAGGTTTGGTGAGTAAATAGAGTCATTAGATGTGAACGATGCAGATGAGCATGAGATTGATGTAAATGGAGGTCTTGATGGTTGAACTAGCTGGATTAAAGGTGCACACAACTCGAGGACCGTCGCTAGTTTTTCGCAAATAAAATCACGTTTATGATATATGATTTCTTAAAGATTTTTATGACTTATGATGTTTTTAAGAGGTTTTTGAGATGATGTTAGAGTTAAGTTAATTTTGAAATAATGTTAGCTTAGGGTTGGTTGACGTTTACGATTTTATGTTTTAAATATATTTTTTTGGATTTTCAAATAATAGTTGGTTGAATTATTTTTAAATGGTGCAAAATATTTATATAAATATGTATGTGGTTCGGCCGAGTGGCAAAGAAAAAAATTAGTATATTTTAAAGAAAAACGAGTAGTGGATGTTTGAGGATCAGTTGGCTTATCAGTTAGTGCAGATTCATCAAATACAACATGAATTAGTTCTTCTACATTTAAAGTATGCTTAGTAAACACTATGTAAGCGTTGCTATTTGAAGAGTAACCAAGAAATATTCCTTGATCAGATTTAGCATCAAATGTTTTCTGGTAATTTTTTCCATTATTGTGAATAAACATCTGCAACCAAATATTTTGAAGTAGGACACCACACTTTTTGTCCATGCTAGATCTCATATGTTGTGAATAAACATCTGCAACCAAATATTTTTTTAAATACGAAATATATTACTTGCAGACAACCTATACTTGGGTGAATTATAATTTATATAGTAGCATGTTTTTGGCGCCGTTGCCGGGGAGGTATAAATTATGTTTATATTTGTTATTTATGTTTTATTTATAAGTATTGTGTTATTTTTACTTGTATGAGTATTTGGAGTCGTAAAAAAGGTGGTAGACTTATTCGAGTATCTGAAAATAATTTGAACATGGATGATAATTTAAATAATCAAGATAATTGTAATAATAATAATAATAATAATAATAATAATAATAATAATAATAATAATATAGAACATGAACAATTAGGAACACCTAACACCATATGAACCCTATTAGAACTAGTGCCCATCTTGTTTAGTTTTTCCTCTTGATGCATCTAATTTCAACTTTAAACATCAAATTATTCAAATTTTACCAAATTTTCATTGCTTAGATTCTGAAAATCCATATTTACATCTAAGAGAATTTGAGGAAGTTTGTAACACTTATAATTATCAAAATTGTAGCATAGATATAGTTCGATTAAAACTTTTCCCTTTTTCTTTAAAAGATAAAGACAACACATGGCTACAAAATTTAAGATCAAGTTCAATAAGATCATGGGAAGAAATGCAACAACAATTTCTCAAAAAATATTTTCTCTTCCCATAGAACAATTACACCTAGACATAAAATTCCTCGATTTTGACTTTTCTTACATTCGTTAACTCTAGATCATCCCAAAAAATTATTTAAACTTAAATTAAATTTTTGATATTTTTATTTAGCTTAAATTCGATGTTTTCTATTTATTTCATAATTATTAATTCGTAGAACGTTTAATTCCCGAATTAAGTCTAATTTTATTATTAAATTTTCAAATTTTAAACATAGATTTTTTATTGCTTAATTATCCTTGTGAGCCATGACCACCCCCCCCCCCCCCACCCCACCCGTGGACCCACGGTTCAAGCCCTAAGCTTTTAAATCAAGAATTAGAACCCTAACGTTAACCCTCGAGCCACCTTGCGATTTCGTCGAGCTACACTCAAGCCACTCTGAGTCAGCCCTTGACCAGCCCACCTAGGAACCCTCTTGGACCCTCTGGACTTGACCTAACCCGCTGCAGCCCCCTGCACGATGCGACAAGTCGTGCGACCCTAGCTAAATAACCTAGGACTCTTCGTAAGTCGGATAGGACTCCTACCTTCGATCCACAACCGAGCCCTCACCCTCTAGACCCTCACAGGACCCTGTCAAACCTCGTCTGGACCCCCTGGCCAAGCCGCAACCCACCTGTGCACATCTGCTATCTCGGTTGGCTTGGGAAGAGTCCTAAATCGCTTGGTCTCTTCCCTAGCCGTTGTGCTTGAGTCCTAGAATGGCTAGGACTCCTCCTCACACCCAACCATGTCCAACCCCAGCCATGGTCAAGCTTTGGTCGAGCCGTGCGCTGGTTTTCCCTTTAACCGAACCCTAGTGCCCAACATGCAATAATTTTCATTCAACCCTTGTTCTAATGTGTGCAGCCTTTGATTTGGCACTTATGGACCCTTATTGTGTTGGAAAAACGTCTATCCATGTTACCCTACTCCGACAGCCCCTTTATGCATCATTAGGAAGAGTTTCATATCATCCAAACACAAGTTATATGCATTTATATTCAATAAAACGAAAATACAACTTGTGCAATATATTTTTCATTCAAAGTTAATCAAATATACATATTATGGTGTGAAAGATGTTTGAAAGAAGTTTAGGCGTGCCTTTGCATAAATTACTCTCGAAAGCCAATTGACGATGCAAAGAACGGCGACGTAGAACTCCTAGGCTGAAAATTCTTTGAAAGCTGATGCTTTCCTTGAAGAAATTCGTGCATGCGTGTGTTGTGTTTTGGGGGAAGGGTGTAACGTACTGTACTTTAAAACTGCTTAAAATTTGTGGAAAATAATTTTTTTTCTTAAATAAGTAATAATCTCTCAAAATGAAATACAAGTAAAATGCTTGTCTAAATATTTGAAATGTAAAAGAGCTTGCAATAGGTACTTGTTTAAAAAACGTGAAGTAATTTCAATAAAATCAGATTAAATGAATTTAACGTGCATAAAAATTCTTCAAAACTTCAGTGGTCCTCGGGTTAGGCCTCCGCACCGTCCGAGCCAACTCACTAGTCCCCGCCTCTCGTCTCCTCATACTCATCCTCACCTGCATCGATCATATTTAGTGAGTCTAAAGACTCAACATGTATAAACTGAGAGTATCAAGTAATATATAATAAAACCACATTCATTTTAAAGTAGCCCATACATACTTAAACTCTGAACATATTTACATAAACATACTTATATAAACACAGACGTGCCATCATTTCATAAACATTTTCATAAACATGCTTCGTCATACATACTTAAACATGAATAATCATCATCATTTTACGTAGAGATATGTTTCAAAGCAAATGACCCATAACATAATGCGAATGATCAGAGTAAACGACAATACTGGGCTGGCAGGGATCATCACTACCTTTCAACCGAACATCCACTCCCACATACATAAGATCTTCGGACACGTTCTCAGGATTCCAAACCCGTGACATAATTGATCACAAGACAATTTGCATACCTAATAAACATAAAACATTTTTTTTTGCACGTCGAAAATATTTACATAGTGTTGACGGCTTCGTTGGATCTCGCTTGGGGGACTGCTGCACATACTAACCAGAAGGCCCGACACTTGGGCAGTAACATCTTACCGCTCAAGCGCCGCCCAGCTAAGTAGTTACCAACGAAGCCTGCAACCCAAAGTCCTCAAGAAATTAAGAAAAATACATTTTTGACACAGTTTGAGCAGTCACCCGAGAATGATCATAACTCCCTCTTCTCTTGTCCGAAAATTACGAATTTACTGTTAAATAGAAGATATAAAAAATTGCTACGTCTTATATGTTGAAATATTTTCAAGAAAACCGATCGAAAATTTGCAGGATTCGAAATGACAGAGGGTGACAGGTTTTGTGACACAGAAATTCCCTCGTTTCTTATCAGAAAATTACAAATTTGCTATCAAATAGAAGATATCAAAATGTACTACGTTTTATATGTTGAAAGTTTTTCCAGAAAACTGACCGAAAATTTGCAGGATTCGAAATGACAGCAGATTCAGTTTTTGAGATCTAAAAACTGTTTCAAAATCGCTCCAAACATCATTGCTCGAACTTTTCATAACATAACCGGATTTTTACATACAATATGCATCAAAATATTTACTATGACAAGATCGATATAGAAAAATGAAAGAATATACATGTCTTTGCATTAAAACGCACGAAGATAACGAATATCGATGCGGTGGATTATGGGAGATGACCGGGAGACGCTTGCTACACGATTCTTTATCGAAAAAAAGGTGTAAATCTCCCAAAATTTGTAAGGGAAAGGGTGGCTGCTGCTGTAAATCTAAGAATCCTAGTTCTTATCAAATGAGAGAACAAAACAAGGGGTGTGTGTGTGTGTGTGTGCCGAGTGTGCGTGCAGTGTAAAAAAAACATGTAGGTGTGTGTGTGTAATGATTAGGGAGATAATTAGGGGTTAATTAGTTAAATAAAACTACTAATAGCCAATTAACATGATAAACAAAATACTAATCCCCCATATTTTAAATAAAATACCACATGTGTCAAATTTTCAAGGTTTAAATCCCCGCTATTCAAATTAGTATTTTGAAAAGCTTAAAATCTTTACATCACCTAATAAATTATATTAGGCTTTAAAATGCTAAAATTTTTCATAAATAACTTAAAATATCAATTTTCTTGACTTGAAATAAAATATCACATAAATCAAAAATCGCCTAAATCGTCACCGGTCTCTTTTCCCAACCTCGTATCGAATATTCGCCTGAAACATAAAACTCAAGTAAATGTTTTAATGTGCTTTAAATAAACATGTAATTATTTAAAATAATGCAAATCATAAATCATGCATCGTTAAAAAAAATCATTTTTAAAAAATTAAATAAATGATTTAACAATTAAATAAATGCATGGGTTTACGTGTACTGATTTTGGGTTCTACAATTCCTCCCCCACTTAAATAAATTTCGTCCTCGAAATTAAATCTTATCAAACAACTCCGGGTAGCGACTTCTCATATCTGCTTCGGCATCACAAGTGGCCTCCTCCACTGATTGATTCAGCCAATGGACTTTGATCAACTTGGTCACTTTGTTCCGAAGTCACCGCTCATGTCTGTCTAGAATTCGGACGTGTATTTCTTCGTATGACAAATCTGGAGCAATATGCAACGGCTCATAACTCAAAACATGCGAAGGATTTGCCATATACTTACTCAGCATCGAAACATGGAACACATTGTGTACTCCGGACAAATTCGGCAGTAGAGCAACATGATAAGCAAGTGTCCCAACTCTGTCAAAAATTTCGAATGTCCTAATGAATCTAGGACTCAGCTTGCCTATCTTCCCAAACATCCTAACACCCTTCATGGGTGCTATCTTCACGAATCGTGATCTCCTATGGAAAATTCGAGATCCCTTCTTTTCTTGTCAGCATAAATTTTTTGGCGACTCTAGGCGGTCTCCATGCTATCTCGGATCTTGACCACCAAGTCTGCAGTCTGCTGAACAATCTCTGGGCCAAGTTCTGATCTCTCACCAACTTCATCCCAATGAATCGACGATCTGCACTTCCTTCCATACAGTGCTTCGTAGGGATCCATACATATAGATGATTGAAAAATGTTGTTGTAAGTAAACTCCACTAGGGGTAGTTTAGATTCCCAATTCCCATAGAAATCGATCACACGTGCTCGCAAAAAATCTTCCAATATCTGAATCACTCGCTCATACTGGCCATCTGTCTGAGGGTGGAATGACGTATTGAATAGCAACTTCATCCCTATAGCTGCATGTAAACTCTTTCAAAAGGACGATGTGAATCTCGGGTCCCTCTCAGACACAATAGGAACTGGGATCCCATGCAATCGGACTATCTCCTGGATATAGAGCTCTGCATACTGAGTCACGGAGAAAGTCGTCTTCACCGGTAAGAAGTCTGCCGATTTAGTAAGCTGATCCAATATAACCAAAATGACATTAGATTCTTTGATTGACCTCGAAAACCCAACAACGAAATCCATGGTGATATTTTTCCATTTTCACTCGGGAATAGGGAGCGGCTTAAGCATCCCTGCTGGCCTCTGATGCTCTGCTTCACTTGCTGACAAGTGAGACATTCAGACATAAATCGATGGATGTCCCGCTTCATCCCTGGCCACCAATACAGCATCTGTAAATTTTGTACATCTCGGTACTCCCTGGATAGATGGAATACGGAGATGTATGTGCCTCCGTTAAAATATCCTCTTTGATCGAATCAACACTAGGCATCCACATCCTTCCTCCGTACCTCACAATACCAATGGATACCGCGTAGAGTACACTGCCCTTGACTTCATCCTTCAGTCTCTATTTCTGTAACTGCTCATCTGAAGGCTAACCTCTACGGATTCGGTCTAGCAAAGAAGACTGGACTGTCAGATTAGACAACTTTGGAGCTCTGCCCTTAGGATAAACTTCTAGGCCAAACCTGAAACGACCTCGATTTTTTTTAATCTTAAATCATAAATTCTAAATTACTAAATAAAATAATTTAACATAATCATAAATCATAATAATTTAACATATGAAAGCTCAAGTGCATAAAATAAAATCCTAAATCATCGACTGACCAAAATTCCTAAATCGACCTTTAAAAGGTCAGCTAACAGTAAAATTAAGCATAAAAATATCTATAATAAAAATCATTAACATAATCTTTAAATCATAAATCTATCTAGCTAGTGTGGAAACATAAAGGCCCTCGGGTGTGTACTGCTGCACTCGATCCACTCAATCGTCACTGCCTCCAAAAATCATTAAATCATGCATCATACAAATCTAGTGAGTGTAAAGAGTCAGCACGCTCTAAACATGGATAGCAAATAATACATATACAATCACATGCATTAAAATCATATTTTTATTTAAAATATCTTTTAAACATAAATAAACCATTTAAAATTATTTTAGCATAATTAAATCATAAATCGTAAAATCATTTTAAAATAACTTTAAGCATAGATCAATCTTTTTAAAAATCATTTAAAATAAGCTTTGAGCATAAATAAATCATTTAAAAATAGCTTTAATTATCATCATAAATCATATACCATAAAAATCATTTTTATCATAAGCTTTCAATCATATATCATTTTAGGTGAAGTTTGATCCTTGAAAGTGGCTAGCTTTTATCCTTTGGTCGACAGCAGTCTTAGCTCCGCATGGTCCATGGGGGTGCGTACTAGGATCCACAATAGAAATACGATCGTCGGGGTCCCTTTGGGGCCTTTTCCCATACACAGGGTCCCTCTCGGGCCTTGGCCCGTAAACAGGGTCCCTCTAGGACCTTGGCCCTCACTTCATCCCCACAAAATCATATATCATATCTTTTATTACAGTCAATTCACATCCCTCAAAAATATTTTTCTTTTTCTTTAAAAATCATAAAATAAGATAGCTTTCCAAAAATAACATTTTAAACAGTATAAATTGCACATCTTTACCATAAATCGTAAAAATACATATTATCATCAAAATCATCATAATAAATCATATAATATCATTTAACATGCGTTATGATCCTTCGGGACGCAGCCAAGCATTTACGTATTTTCTTAAGTGTAAAATTACCGTTTTGCTACTGGACGTAAAAATTCTCGAATTTATCTTTTTCTCACTTTTAAAACTAGGCTTTTCAATAAATTCTTTAATTAGTGTTTCGTGCGGCGATAAAATCCCGGATAAATCCAAAACTCAATATTTTGATCTCAAATTTTAAACATAACATTTTTATTATTTATTCTATTCTTGTGAGCCATGAACCACACCCGTGGACCCATGGTTCTAATTTTTCTTCTTAAATTCGAAATTATGACCCTCACTCGAACACACCGAGCCATCTCCAAATTTACTCGAGCCACCTCGAGCCAAACCCGAGCCAACCCACCTAGGCACCCTTCTGACCAAGCCTAGCCCAAAGAACAAGCCCCTAGCTCACCCAAACTCTCCTGGAACCAAGCCACACAACATGCACATGGATGAACTCACGTATAAGAACTCCTAGTGACCCTGGGACTCCTCCAACCGAGCCACCACAAGCCCACCTGACCCTAACCATCCCTGGACCACGCCCAGACCCAGCCCAGCCCTGGAACCCCAAGCAAAAAGCACATGTACACGGAAGACACCAGCTACGCGACTTGCTTCTCCTCACGGTCTCCCTTTTTTTTGGCTCGAGCCACAGCAACCCAGCCGCACCAGACCCTGGCCCGACCCCTAGCCATGACCCTAGGACCCTGATGAACCTACCCTGAGCCACCTAGCCCCAGCAGCGAGCCCCCTTGGCTGCTGTCATCTTCACAGATCGCGCGAGGAGTCCCTTCTCCATGGGACTCTTCCAAGGCTGCGCGCGAGGGGTCCTAGCATGGCTAGGACCCTTCTTGACCCTAGACCGAGACCCCCCACTCCCCTGGACGAGACCTGGACGAGCCCCATCAACCCATGCAAAACACACGAGCCACTTGAACCACACATGCACACAATTACCTATGGTTCCTTCTTTGCTTCTTAGCCTACGGTTTCCAGCATATTTTCTCAATTATTTTGTCATGTTTTGTCCATAATTTATCTTGTTTTGGCAGCGTTTTCTTTGGGTTCATAACGATTCTTTTGAAACAAGCGTAAAATCGTAAAAATTTTGAAAATACGTAATGTACCGTAAAATAATCGAACTCATGTATTTTTCATGCATAATCAATTAAAACACACATATTATGATTTGTATGATGTTTGAAAGGGTTTAGAAAACGTGCCTTTGCGTTTATAATGCTCGAATATATGATCTTTGGCGAGGGTGCGACGTTGGCCGACCGAACGACGAAGAACACAAGCTTTTCTCTCCTCCTAAATTTCGAAAATTCTGAATTGTGTGTGTAAGGTGTTTCACGGCTGATGGAGGCTGAATTATGAGGTGTAGAAGACTAGGTTTAGTTATATATAAACTTAATTACATATTAATGGGCTTTGGTTTTGGGCTTGCAAGCTTAAGGGTAATTGAGCCTACTTTAATTAATAAAATTGAGCCCAATAACACTTAATTAAATAAATAATAAAAGTTTATAAAATTAATTCCAATAAAATAACATTTTTATCTTTTAAAACTCCTTGTTTGCCCAAAACCGGCTTCCCGAGAAAAATCGAGCTCGACTCATAAAATAATTCGAACTCCAACATTTTTAGAAAAATTAAATCATTTTTAATCATATTGGGAAGCCTTGCCATTATTTAAATAAAAATACAAATTCTTGTCTTGATCGTCCCTGGTCTTCTTTTCCCTGCCTATTATCGAATATTCGGATAAAATCCTTAATTTCATGTAATCATGTCATATAATCATTTAATTATGCAATCATTCTTTTAATCATATAATAAATATCATGTAAGTATTCAAAAACAATTAAATAAAACAATTAAACAATTAAAATAATTTTGTATGCATGTGGTTTACGTAGGTTGATTTTTCGGACGTTACAAAACCTCTATATCTCTTACTAAAGAGGCCTCTGTGCTGACAGCTGTGCTACGGCTGCTACATTCCTGCTCAAAGAATCTGTCACAACATTAGCTTTCCCTGGATGGTAGCTAATTTCACAATCGTAGTGAAATTACCCAACATTTTACTAAACCTAAAAATAACATTTGAAAAGTATAGCTCATAATATAACCTCTCAAAAATTACTCATAAATAAATCGTCGTAAAAATATCTTTAACATCACTTAAAATCATAAATCATAACTAGTGCGGAAAACTAGCGTCGATCCTCGGGTTATGTGCACCTCCAATCCAGTCAGATCATCAATCAAGACCTCCATTAACATTACTAGCATAATCACTTGCATCAATCACACCTAGTGAGTCTAAAGATTCAACACACCATAATCTTGATAACAACATAATACATATACAGATCACATACAACAGTGAAAAATACTTGTACTTAAAATATCGTTTTCATGAAGATGCATAAATTTCAAACATGAACATTTTCGTAAACATTCTCATGATCCTTTTTCATAAACATATTCATATCATCCTCAACATATTCATATTCATATTATCATCAACATATATGTATTCCTTTTTCCTTTAGTTGAATTCAAATCGTTAATTGTGACTTTCGTGTTCGTCTACGTCTACGTGTTGGGCGATGGATCCATCTACATGTAACCACAGTACTGGGCAGCGGGGACACCAGCAACACTCTCACCGGTCAACTGGACCTTGGCCTAACATATCCTCATATGGAAATGCGACCGTCGGGGCTCCTTCGGGGGCCTTCTCCCATAGACGGGCTCTCTCTGGGCCTTTTCCCGTAAATGGGTTCCTTCTGTGGCCTTCTCCCATAAATGGGCTCCCTCTGGGGCCTTCTCCCCTCACGACATCCCCATTCATATTATCATATCATCATATGCGTATTAATGGAAATACGATCGTCGGGCTCCTACTGGAACCATAACCCTCACGATATCTCCAACATATCATCGTATTAGTCACAATTACTTCACTTCCTTAACCGTTTCATATTATCATCACTTTATAAAATTTAAACATGCATTTAATGTTTTTCTTTTAAATCAAACATGCAACATGTCTTTTAAATATTCATAATTAAACCATAAAATCCATAAACGTTTTTTAAAAATAACATTTTAACATATACATATCCATGAACATTTAAAATAACATTTGAACTTATAAAAACTCATAAACATTCCAAATAATCATATTAGCATATAAAACAGCATTCAGAACATTGTCATGACGTTTATTAATTTCTAGGTGTAAAATGACTGTTTTACCCCTAGACGTAAAATTTCATGTTTTTGACTTTTTCTTAATTTCGTTGACTCTAATATGTCCCAAATAATTATTTAAGTTTACATGAATTTTCCCATATTTTTATTTAGCATAAATCGATGACTTTTTAATTAATCTTTAAATATAACGTATTAATGCCCGAATTAAACCAAACCTTAATATAAAATTCCCAAATTAAAAACTTAGACTTTTAATAATTATTTTGAGCTTAAATATAATTTTTCATAATTTTATGAAGAATAAAACTAGGCATTTCAATTAACTCATTAATTAGCATTTTGTGCGGCGATTAAATCCCGAATAAATCCAAAACTCATTATATTGATCCCAAATTTTAAACATAATATTTTTATTATTTATTCTACCATTCCAAGTCATGAGCAACACCTGTAGACCCATGGATTCAATTTTTCTCTTAATATTTTTGAATTTGACCCATTAATGAACCTATCGAGCCATCTCCCAATTTAATCGAGCCACGCCCGAGCCACCTCAAGCCAAACCCTAGCCAACCCACCTAGTGACCCTACTGACCAAGCCTAGCCCATTAAACAGCCCTTAGAACCAAGTTACAGCCCCTACACTCTGGACCCGAATGCTTGCTTGTGTGTGTGTGTTAGTGTCCTAGGTGTATTAGGTTTCGTAGTCAACTAGGACACCTCCAGCCCTTAACCAGTTGACCTCTCATGACCCTAACCTTCCCTGGACCCCGCCCAGACCAAGCCCAGACCAACCCAGCCCCTGGACCCTGCGCATGAGCCACCTGAATTAGAAGACACAAGCTGCGCGCTTGTGCTTCTTCATGCCAACTCGAACCAGCGGCCAGCTTAGCCACTCAAGCACCTGGCCCGATCCCTTCCCATCAACCTAGGACCCTGATGGAGCACCTATCCCAGCCCCAAACCGAGCCATAGCCCCTGGAACTCTCGGCCCCCTCCTGAAACCTGCGCGTGAAGATTCCCTTCACGCAGGGACTCTTCCAGCCTACTTAGCGCGAGCCCTAGCTCCCTAGGACTATACCAGGCCCTTGCCCCTAACCCTCCTTGAGTCCCAGCCAGCCCTGGCCAAGCCCCAAGGCCCCAAGCAAAACAATCGAGCCCCATGAATCCCACATGCACACAAAGGCAACTCCAAACTCACGTTCTTACCTTGCTGCCCTCGGTTGTCCAGTTTGTTTCTTTCGTTTGCAGCGTTTTCATGTGTTCTAAGACCCCTAAACTTGTGTAAAACTTTACCCTAACACTTCCTAATCATGGCAGTACCTTAGATACAAGAATTTCATGAATTTTGGATCAACATACATGTTTTTAAAATCATACAATATGCATATACGAAAATTTTAAAGTGTGTGCCTTGTTTTTCTTTCAAAACATGTTCAAATAAATATTATGGTGTGATAGATGTTTGAAGGAAAGAAATATGACGTGCCTTTGCGTTTTTAATGCACAAATATCCGTTGACGAAGCGAAGAACGACAACAAGAAACCTTGGGTGAATTTTCCTTGAATTTTCAAATCTTTTCCCTTGATTTTTCTTTTGTGTGTGCCGTGTATTTTGAAGAGTTTTGGTGTGCCAAAAATCTGAAAATGGCCGTGTAACAATGGGGGTTTGGGTTGGGTTTTAATATATATTATAGTTAATTAATCACTAATTAGGCTTAGTCCCATTAAGTAGGTAATTTAGGTCCATTAGCGCTTAATTAGAATATTTAAAAATAATTTTTTTAATAAATTTTGTGAATTTATTATCCGGGTTGCCAAAACATTCGTATTTTTGTTGAAAATCCAACACCGATAAAAATTACGCCCCGGCGTATAAAATCACTTGAAAACCCCATATTTTTAAAAATAAGAAAAAACATCACCCATAATTTAATTAATTAAAAATAATTATTTAATAAAAACATTTTCTATTTTTCAGCTCTCGGTCTCCATTCCTCGATCGCAACTCGAATAACCTTTTAAGAATACATTTTGATGCAACCATGTAGAAAAATAAATTTTAAACAAGTGAATGTGCACAACATAATTAATTTATGCAATTAAAATAATTAATTAAATTACAAGAGAATTTAATAAATTGTGTGCATGTAGTTCGCGTGGATCTTTAAATTTTCGGGGCGTTACACGTAGTGTTTTACTAACTCCAACCACCGTCTTTGTCTCATATTCAGCTCTTTCTGCGTGAAAAAGTACTTGAGACTCTTGATATCAGTGAATATCTGGCATTTCTCGCCGTACAAATAATGTCTTCATATCTTCAACGCAAATGCTATAACTTGAGTCGGGTAGTTCTTCTCATGAACTTTCAGCTGTTTGGAGGCATATGATATAACCTGACCATGCTGTATCAATACTGCGCCTAAACCGACCTTAGAAGCATCGGTGTATAACACAAAATTGTCTTGCCCTGATGGCATGGCTAAAACTGGCGCTGTGATAAGAGCTTGCTTCAAAGTATCTAAGCTCTTCTGACATTCTTCACTCCACACAAATTTGGCATTTTTCGTAGTTAATAAAGTGAGTGGCACTGCAATCGAGGAAACCCGCTGAATAAATTTCCTGTAGTAGCCTGCCAAGCCTAGGAAACTACGGATCTCTGACACGTTCTTCGGCTCAACCTATTCTTTTACTATTGCCACTTTAGCCGAATCCACCTCAATGCCACTGCTAGATATGATATGTCCCAAAAATGCTACATTTTCCGACCAGAATTCACACTTACTGAATTTTGCAAACAACTTGTGGCTCTGCAAGACTTGCAAAACTGTACCCAAATGTTGACTGTGTTCCTCATGGCTCTTCGAGTATATAAGAATGTCATCAATGAATACTATGATGAAATGATCTAAGTAGGGCTGAAATACTCGATTCATTAGGTCCATAAAAATTGCTGGAGCATTTGTCAGTCCAATGACATCACTAAAAACTCGTAGTGTCCATATCTAGTTCTGAAAACTGTCTTATGAACATCAGCATCCTTTACATTCAGTTGATGATACCCAGAACGTAGATCTATTTTAGAGAACATTGTAGCTCTCTGCAACTGATCGAATAGGTCCTCGATCCTTGGTAATGAATACTTGTTCTTGGTCGTTACCTTGTTCAATTCTCGGTAATCGATAAATAACCTCATGCTTCCATCTTTCTTCTTTACGAAGAGCACTGGTGCGCCCCATGGTGATAAACTAGGGTGGATGAATTCTTTGTCTAGGAGCTCCTGAATTTACTGTTTGAGCTCTAAAATCTCTGCTGGAGCCAAACGATACGGTGCCTTAGAGATTGGCACAGTGCCGGGCACAAGGTCAATGGCGAACTCCACCTCTCTCTGGTGGAAGGCCTATGACGTAGTATGAGAAAACGTCAGGAAAATCTCTGATAACTGGTACGTCAGATATCTACGGGGTGGGTGTGTCAGGTGTTGAAATAATACTGGCCAAGAATGCCTAACACCCCTTATGTATAAGTTTTCGTGCCTGCATGCAATATATCATGCGAGGGAAACTTCTCGACCTGTCTGGCTCAAAAAAAAATTGTTCCATGCCCAACAGTCTTACCAACACTGATCTTTTCTGAAAATCAATTAGAATCTATTCTTCATCAGCCAGTCCATCCCCAAGATAACATCAAACTCTGGCATTGGTATCACAATCAGGTCGGCGTAAACTACGTGGCCCTATAGTTCAAGATCGATATGTCTGACCACACTAGTAGCTGATAAATCCTCCCTAGTGGGACTATCATGGAGTAGCTCACGTCGAGTCCAATGGACTCGAGATTCAAATAATTAACGAATGTCTCTGAGATAAAAGAGTGAGTGACCCCGGAATCTAACAAGGCCTTCGTGACTATTTTCTTTATGAAGATATTTCCTGAGGAACGTTAGCACAACACATAAACTTATACTCCAAAATACTAATCTTAACTTCATGCATAGTTTGAAATCTCTTTTCAATCATTCCAAAATACTAAAACAACATAATACTATTCCCAAGTAAAATTCGAAGTATGAATGACAAAAAATAATACGGTGCTGAATTAAATAGGTTATCAGTCACTAGAGTCGTATATGGGTTTGCCTCCTCGGCATTCATGGCGAACACTCTTCCCTAGATCGGCTGCCTCCACTGGGGCAGTCCTTCAGCATGTGATCAATGGCTTCACACTTGAAGCATTTGCCCGAACCCCATAGACACTGTCCCATATGATGAAGGTTGCATTTCGGGCACATTGGATACTCACCAGGCTTCTGAGGAGTCTTATTTTGCGGAATAGGACCTTTGCCTTTTGGCGTTCCTTGAAACGGACTATTTCGCTGCTGTCCCTGGAAAGGTCTCTTAAACTGCTGCTGCTGGGAATGGTGCTGCTGGGCGCCTGATAGGCCTCTTGCCATGCCTGTCATTCTTGCATAAGTGATAGGACCAGCAACTCTAACATCACGGTGCAAGATCGGTCGTAATCATCAATGAAATGCCTCAGCTTCTCCCGGGCATCATTCGCAATTAGGGGCACAAAGTGACACCCCATCTCAAACTTCCTTACAAATTCTGCCACGCTATTGTCTCCCTGTCGCAAGTTCATAAACTCCCTGGTCAATCGGGAGCGAATCTCCTCAATAAAAAACTTGGAGTAAAACACCTCCTTGAAACCCTCCCAGGTAAGGGTCTGCAAATTCATTGCCACCTATGCACTCTCCCACCACAGTCTGGCATCTCCTGTCAACAGAAAAGTGGCACATCTGACTCTGTCTGCATCTTGCAGCTCCATAAAAGTGAATATCACCTCGATGGACTTAATCCATCCATCTACTATCATCGGGTCAGTAGTCCCCGAGAACTCCTTCGGATCAATCCTCCTGAATCTCTCATACACCGCCTCTGGCCTGGGCCTCGCTCCCGTATCTAATCCAGCATTGTTCCCTGCAAACTGTGCGAAGAACTAGGTCATCCCTGCAAGCATATGCGCCTGCATATCTGGCGGTGGACGAGAAGGGGTGGCCCTCTCCCAATCCCGAGCCTCTCTATCCTCTTCACCTGCTCCACGTGGGATCATACGTCTAGGAGGCATACTATTCTAATATTTACCCAACACGTAAACCAACATGAAAGAACATAATATCCATATCATCATAAGGTGAACGTAAATCGAACTTAAACCTGTACATGCTGAAATCATGACTTTGATGCTTACTACATGAGAATTTTAAAACTTTAAAACTTACAGACTTGAGGCGTTACTTCGTGAGCTTCTCGCAATCGGCAGTAGACATAACCCTTTACAAGAACCTGGCTCTGATACCAACTGTAACGTACCGTACTTTAAAACTACTTAAAATTTGCGGAAAATAATTTTTTTTCTTAAATAAGTAATAATCTCTCAAAATGAAATACAAGTAAAACACTTGTCTAAATATTTGAAATGTAAAAGAGCTTGCAACATGTACTTGTTTAAACAACGTGAAGTAATTTCAATAAAATCAGAGTAAATGAATTTAACGTCCATAAAATTTCTTGAAAACTTCAGCGGTCCTCGGGTTAGGCATCCGCACCGTCCGAGCCAACTCACTGGTCCCTGTCTCTCTCCTCCTCATACTTGTCCTCACCTGCATCGATCAAGTCTAGTAAGTCTAAAGACTCAACATGTATAAACTGATAGTAGCAAGTAATATATAATAAAACCACATACATCATACACACTTAAACTCTGAACATACTTACAGAAACATACTTACATAAACACAGACATGCCATCATTTCATAGACATTTTCATAAACATGTTGCATCATACATACTTAAACATGCATAATCATCATCATTTTGCATAGGGGTATATTTCAAAGCAAGTGACCCATTACATAATGCGCCTGATCAAACTAAACCACAGTACTGGGTTGACAGGGATCATCACAACCTTTCGACCGAACGTCCACTCCCACATACATAAGATCCCCGGTCATGCTTTATTGGGTAGATTTGTCCCTGGTCATGCTTAACCAATTCCCAATCCTGATCAAAACCCGGTCATGCTTTACCGAGGTGGAGAGGTCCCCAAACACGTTCTCTGGCCTCCAAACCCGTAACATAATTGGTCACAAGACAATTTGCATACCTCAAAAACATAAAAAAAATTCTTTTTGAACGTCGAACATATTTACATAGCGTTGAGGGCTTTTTGGATCTTGCTTGGGCGACTACTGCAAATACTAAAACAATATTCAAGAAAACCTGGCGCTCGGACAGTAAAATCTTACCGTTCGAGCGCGTCCATCTAGAAGGCCTGGAGCTCGGGCGCTAACATCTTACCGCTCGACAGGCGCACAGCTAAGCGGTTCCCAACGAAGCTTGCAAACCAAAGTCTTCAAGAAATCAAGAAAAATACATTTTTGACACAGTTTGAGCAGTCACCAAGAATGATCATAACTCCATTGTCTCTTGTCTAAAAATTACGAATTTACTGTCAAAATCGAAGATATTAAAAAGTACTACGTTGTATATGTTGAAGGTATTTCTAGAAAACCGATAAAAAATTTGCAGGATTCGA
This sequence comes from Primulina tabacum, assembly GCF_025594145.1. Lineage (NCBI taxonomy): Eukaryota > Viridiplantae > Streptophyta > Magnoliopsida > Lamiales > Gesneriaceae > Primulina > Primulina tabacum. The sequence continues at coordinate 2,129,115 of NC_134566.1, forward strand.
AATGACAGAGGGTAATGGGTTTTGTAACACAAAAATTTTACAGTTTGAGCGAATTTACGATAAAAATCCTATCTCCCTCGTTTCTTATCAGAAAATTACGAATTTGCTATCAAATCGAATATATCAAAAAGTACTACATTTTATATGTTGAAAGTTTTTCCCGAAAATCGACCAAAAATTCGTAGGATTCAAAATGACAGCTGATTCGTTTTTGAGATCTAAAAACTGTTTCAAAATCGCTCCAAACATCATTGCTCGAACTTTGCATATCATAACCAGATTTTTTACATACAATATGCATCAAAATATTTACTATGACAAGATCGATGCAGAAAATTTAAAGAATATACATGCCTTTGCGTTAAAACGCACGAAGATAACGAATACCGGTGCGGTGGATTACGGGATATGAACGGGAGACGCTTGCTACATGATTCTTGCTCGAAAAAAGGGCATAAATCTCCAGAAATTTGCAAGAGAAAGGGGTGGCTGCTGTTGTAACTCTAAGAACCCTAGTTCTTATCAAAAGAGAGAACAAAACAAGGTGTGTGTGTGAGTGTATGTGCAGAGTGTAAAAAAACATGTAGGGGTGTGTGTGTGTAATGATAATTAGGGAGATAATTAGGGGTTAATTAGTTAAATAAAAATACTAATAGCCAATTAACATGCTAAACAAAATACTAATCCCTCATATTTTAAATAAAATACCACATGTGTCAAATTTTCAAGGTTTAAATTCTCACTATTCAAATTAGTATTTTGAAAAGCTTAAAATCTTTACATCACATAATAAATTAAATTAGGATTTAAAATGCTAATTTTTTTTCATAAATCACTTAAAATATCAATTTTTTGACATCAAATAAAATACAACATAAATCAAAAATTGCCTAAATCGTCACCGGTCTCTTTTCTCGATCCCGTATCGAATATTCGTCTGAAACATAAAATTCAAGAAAATATTTTAACGTTCATCAAATAAACATGTAATATTTTAAAATAATGAAAATCATAAATCATGCATCGTTAAAAAAATCATTTTTAAAAAATTAAATAAATGATTTAACGATTAAATAAATGCATGGGTTTACGTGTACTAATTTTGGGCTCTACAAAGGGAGATTCCTTTTGATTTGAGGGGAAGGGGCGTGAGCTTTGTGGAATGGGGGGGAGGGTTTGTGCTTATTTATTTTAATTACATCATGTGTACAAGCCTAGGCCCATTAACATGATTTAATAGGCCAATTAAGCTCATTAGTGCATATTTAAAATATTTCGTTTAGGAAAGTTCGTGAAAATATTAGCCGAGTTCTCGAAAAATTCATATTTTAGTCGAAAATAGAATAGCGTTAAAAATTACTACTCAGCGTATAAAATCACCTCAAAATTCTTTATTCTCAAAAATATCATATAGCATCAACCTTATTTTAAATAATTAAAAATAGTTATTTCAAAAAAATATTTTTCCTTTTTCAGCCATCGATCTTCGTTCCTCGATCGCATCTCGAATAACCTTTAAAAATACAATTTTATGCATCCAAGTAGAAAACTACCTCCTAACCATATAAACATATCTAACATAATTAGTTTAGGTTGCATACAATTAAATTACTTCATCTTATTTTTGGACCTTACAAATATTCTCCCACTTCCACTCGGGAATGAGGAGTGGTCGAAGCATTCCCGCTGGTCTTTGGTTCTCTGCCTTCACTTGTTGACATGTTAAGAATTTAGATACAAAGCGCATAATGTCTCGTTTCATTACCGACCACCAGTATAAAAGTTGCAAGTACTTATACATCTTGGTACTTCCGGGATGAACATAATAAATAGTACTGTGAGCTTCAGTCATAATGTCAACTCTAAGTGAATCGCCACTAGGAACCCATAGTCGACCTCGATATTTAACAATGCTATCCTTGACTGAATGTAACATTCTACCCTTTGCTTCATCTCGTTGTCTCCACTTCTGCAATTGCTCATCCTTAGACTGTCTGGATCGAATTCGATCTCGCAAAGTGGAATGTACTATCAATGTAGAGAGATTAGGGGCATCTCCCCTAGCATAAACTTCAAGATCGAAGCACTGAATTTTCACTCGTAAATGCTTTTGTACTGATAAATGTGCCAAGACTGTCCCCTTTCTACTTAAAGCATCCGCAACTACATTAGCCTTGCCGGGATGGTAGCTAATGTCACAGTCGTAGTCCTTAACAAGTTCTAGCCACTGTCTTTGTCTCATATTCAAGTCCTTTTGGGTGAAGAAATATTTAAGACTTTTATGATCCGTAAAGATCTTGCATTTCTCACCATACAAGTAGTGATTCCAAATTTTCAATGCAAATACGACTACTGCAAGCTCTAGATCATGCGTCGGATAATTCTTTTCACGTACTTTCAATTGTCTAGATGCATATGCTATGACTCGATCATTTTGCATGAGAACGGCACCCAATCCAAGTTTCGAAGCATCAGTAAATACTACATATTCCTATTGCTCTGGCGGCATAGCTAAAATTGGCGCTGTAATGAGTGCTTGCTTTAACTGATCAAAAATCTTTTGACATTCCGGCCACCAAACAATTTCACATTTTTCTTCGTCAATGACGTCAAGGGTACAACAACAGATGAAAAGACCTTGATGAACTTGTGATAGTAGCCAGCTAAACCCAAGAAACTACGTATTCTCGTCACACATTTAGGCACTAGCCATTGCTTGACTGACTCAACCTTAGATGGGTCGACCTCTATTCCCTCTTTTGACACAATGTGGCCGAATAATGCCACCCTCTAACCAAAATTCACACTTGCTGAAATTTTCATATAATTTTCGTTCTTGTAATACTTGCAAGGTCGTCTTCAAATACTGATCATGCTCCTCACGGCTCTTGGAATAGATCAAGATATCATCGATGAAAACAATAATGAACTGATCGAGATACGGCTGAAAAATGCGATTCATGAGATCCATGAAGATCGCTGGAGCATTAGTCAATCCGAAAGGCATCACTAAAAACTGATAATGTTCAAAACGTATTCTGAAAGCCGTCTTGTGTACATCTGATTCCTTTACCCTCAATTGATGATATCCAGACTTAAGATCTATCTTTGAAAACACTGAAGCTCATTGCAATTGATCAAATAAATCCTCAATTCAGGGAAATGGATACTTATTCTTCACTGTCACTCTATTTAGCTCCCTACAGTCGATGCATAACATCATAGTTCTATCCTTCTTTTTCACAAATAACACTGGCACGCCCCATGGAGAAAAACTAGGGCGAATAAATCCTTTGTCTAACAACTCTTGAATTTGGTCCTTTACTTCATTCATTTCAGCGGGTGCTAATCGATATGGTGCCTTAGAGATTGGCACTGTACCAAGCATCAATTCGATAGCAAACTCTACTTTTCTTTCAGGTGGAATAACAGAAACATCGTCAAGGAATATGTCCAGAAAATCCTTGACAACCTCCACATCCTCGATAGATCGACTGTCAGGTTCGTGTGCAGATATAATACTAACTAGGAAACTTTGGCACCCCTTTTTAATAAGCTTCTTCGCACGCATGCTTGTAATAATATGCGACATTTGATTGTTTTGCGCCGCCTCGAGGACAAATGCTTTCCCATTTGGTGTTCTAATAGATACCGTCCTCCTCCGAAAATCAATAGTGGCCCCATTCAGTGTAAGCCAATCCATGCCCAAAATAATATCGACCTTGGGCATAGGTAGTACTATAAGGTTCGCTCATATAATATTCTTTTGCAATTTAAGTTTCACGTCCTTAACTACGATACTAGAAACCATATGTTCTCCAGAAGGAACTGTTACTCTGAATCCCGACTCTACATCTACTGGAAAGATTCCCAATTTCTTCACGAATAATCCAAATATAAAAGAATGCGTAGCTCCAGAATCTAGTAAAGCGTAGGTAGCTATTCCCACTAGCAGTATTCGTCATGGTAAAATTTGTATTATTATCGATTGTGGCCATAAAGTTTAGAAATTTTATATCATCTAGGCCCTTCTAGTTTCCCTTATTAGTGTTTCAACCCCTTAGATTTTCGAAAATTGGCCCCCTTTGAAATTCGAAATTTGCTATTTTAGTACTAAGAGATTTAAAATTTTCCAATTAACCCCTTAAGCTTCGTAAATTTCTAAATGACCCCCTTAAGTTTTGAATTTTGCATTTAAGCCCCTAGAAATTTCGGATTTTGCCATTTAACCCCTTAGGAGTTTTGAATTTACCTATTTTTCCTCAATAAATTTCGGAAATAGCTTTTCTTCCTTTTTTTTAAGTCCCTTAAATCTTCAATCTTCTACAATTTGATCCAAATAACGTGTTTGCAAGAATTTAATTCCTTAAGCCCTAGAATTTTGTAAAATGCCGTTCTAATTCAACAAGTTCCACACATCTCAATTCGATTCTAGTATTCATGCTTATCATCTCAAGAAATAAGGCAATTTAAAATTCTTGAATAGTTGGAGTACCTATAATAAGCGTAGTATATGGCTCCGCTTGCTCAGCATGCATCACATATGTCCTTCCAGTCGTAGATTGCCTGAGCTTTGGGCAATCGCGAGCCTTTTGTCCCATCTCTCTGCACTTGAAGCACTTGTAGGTGCCCCACATGCACTTGCCATAATGGTGATGATTGCACTCTTTGCATTGTGGCTTCTCAGCTTTCTTCGGGACATTTTTGTTAGATGGCTGTCCTTGTGGTTTCGGCTGTCCTGGTCACTTAGGTGTTCCTGTATAAGGCTTCTTATTATGCTGGCTAGCTTGTTGGGCACGATTCCTCTTGCGCTGCATCTCCAATCAATGTCCTTCGGTGACTAGTCGGCTCGAAAAGATTTAGCAACTACAGTAGTATAATCAGTAGGATCAATGAACATCACATCACGACGGATCGTGAGCCTCAATCCATCAAAGAAGTTTCGTAGCTTCTCCGCAGCATCATTAGCTATCAAGGGCACAAAGTGACAGCCCCTATCAAATTTCTGCACAAACTCGACAACAGATGAATCCCTTGGCGGAGAGTCATGAACTCCATCTTGAGCCTAGAACAAACGTCAAAGGTGAAATATTTATCATAAGAATACCCTCTTGAAGTCCTCCCACGTCAACGTAGCCAAATTTACCCCTCGCTCCGTTCCCTCCCACCATAAGGAAGCGTCGCCCTTCAATAGATAGATGGTACAACAAATTCGGTTATCGTTCGTCATATCCATGTAATGAAAAATAACATCCAAGGATCGAATCCATCTCTCAGCAACGAATGGATCCGTAGTGCCAAAGAAATCCTAGGGGTTCATCCTCCTAAAAAGCGCGCTAACGTCTTGATTAGGAGGAGGCTGCGGAATCTCCTCCTCATATTTACCCTCATTACCACTACGAATAACTCGTTTAGGAGGCATCTCTGTACAATTTTTCCATACCACGTAACCACCATGCACTTAATATTTAAAATATCATGAACCTAACCCCTATATCATGCATCATGAAAGCCTTAAAGAACTTTAGCATATAAAATATAAGGCAGTAAAACTTATGTTGGAATCATAATTTCGGAGTTTAACAAGTTGAGTGTTAAAAGATTGAAGAACTTATCAAGACAACTGAACTGAAAATGTGTAACTGATAGTTGCCTGAACCGAAGATTATTGTGCAATTTATTAAAGGCAACTGAAGTGTTCAAAGCTAACTGAAGCTGTGTAGTCAAATGGACGATCAGTTAAGACTGATCAGTTACACAACAATCAGTTATTCCTATCGGCTATAAAGAGTCAACTGATAAATCAGCTTGACACGTCATCAGTTAAGAAACGTAGCTATCAAGCGACAATTTTTACATAAGAAGACTGCAACTTTAAGTGGGAACGCCGCATTTCAGAAAAGCTACGGTGTACGATTGTCAGAAGAATGTTAACTTGTCTAACAGATATAAAGATTCAAATGCATTCAATGTTACCGTTGGAAGAAATGCCTATAAATAGCCGAGAAGATCAGCTGAGAAAGGGTAACGAAGTTACTCAGTTACTGAGTTATCCACAAGCTATCAGAGAACACACAACAAACTATTATCAGTTACGAAGCTCTTGCTTATTAGATTTATTCATAAGCGTAGTATATGGCTCCGCTTGCTCAGCATGCATCACATATGTCCTTCCAGTCGTAGATTGCCTGAGCTTTGGGCAATCGCGAGCCTTGTGTCCCATCTCTCTGCACTTGAAGCACTTGTAGGTGCCCCACATGCACTTGCCATAATGGTGATAATTGCACTCTTTGCATTGTGGCTTCTCAGATTTCTTCGGGACATTTTTGTTAGATGGCTGTCCTTGTGGTTTCGGCTGTCCTGGTCACTTAGGTGTTCCTGTATAAGGCTTCTTATTATGCTGGCTAGCTTGTTGGGCACGATTCCTCTTGCGCTGCATCTCCAATCAATGTCCTTCGGTGACTAGTCGGCTCGAAAAGATTTAGCAACTGCAGTAGTATAATCAGTAGGATCAATGAACATCACATCACGACGGATCGTGAGCCTCAATCCATCAAAGAAGTTTCGTAGCTTCTCCGCAGCATCATTAGCTATCAAGGGCACAAAGTGACAGCCCCTATCAAATTTCTGCCCAAACTCGACAACAGATGAATCCCTTGGCGGAGAGTCATGAACTCCATCTTGAGCCTAGAACAAACGTCAAAGGTGAAATATTTATCATAAGAATACCCTCTTGAAGTCCTCCCACGTCAACGTAGCCAAATTTACCCCTCGCTCCGTTCCCTCCCACCATAAGGAAGCGTCGCCCTTCAATAGATAGATGGTACAACAAATTCGGTTATCGTTCGTCATATCCATGTAATGAAAAATAACATCCAAGGATCGAATCCATCTCTCAGCAACGAATGGATCCGTAGTGCCAAAGAAATCCTAGGGGTTCATCCTCCTAAAAAGCGCGCTAACGTCTTGATTAGGAGGAGGCTGCGGAATCTCCTCCTCATATTTACCCTCATTACCACTACGAATAACTCGTTTAGGAGGCATCTCTGTACAATTTTTCCATACCACGTAACCACCATGCACTTAATATTTAAAATATCATGAACCTAACCCCCATATCATGCATCATGAAAGCCTTAAAGAACTTTAGCATATAAAATATAAGGCAGTAAAACTTATGTTGGAATCATAATTTCGGAGTTTAACAAGTTGAGTGTTAAAAGATTGAAGAACTTATCAAGACAACTGAACTGAAAATGTGTAACTGATAGTTGCCTGAACCGAAGATTATTGTGCAATTTATTAAAGGCAACTGAAGTGTTCAAAGCTAACTGAAGCTGTGTAGTCAAATGGACGATCAGTTAAGACTGATCAGTTACACAACAATCAGTTATTCCTATCGGCTATAAAGAGTCAACTAATAAATCAGCTTGACACGTCATCAGTTAAGAAACGTAGCTATCAAGCGACAATTTTTACATAAGAAGACTGCAACTTTAAGTGGGAACGCCGCATTTCAGAAAAGCTACGGTGTACGATTGTCAGAAGAATGTTAACTTGTCTAACAGATATAAAGATTCAAATGCATTCAATGTTACCGTTGGAAGAAAAGCCTATAAATAGCCGAGAAGATCAGCTGAGAAAGAGTAACGAAGTTACTCAGTTACTGAGTTATCCACAAGCTATCAGAGAACACACAACAAACTATTATCAGTTACGAAGCTCTTGCTTATTAGATTTATTCATAGCTTTCAGGATATATATTGAGCTTAAGCAAAAACACTCATTGTTGTAATTTTCGATCTTTTAGAGATCAGTTGTGCGTAAAAATTACATCAGTTGAGTACTGATAAAATTATAGTGATACTAAGAGTTTCAGTTTTGGTAATGTTAAGTCCAAACTGAAGTGGACTTGTACAAAGTGTTGTAGAGATCAAAGTTTTTTAGTAAATATTCTATCATCGAGATAGAAGGGGTGACGTAGGAGCTTTGAAGTCTCCGAACATACACAAATTTTATTCTCAGTTTTATATATCTGTCATTCATTTAATTTTCGCACTTTCATTAGTTAACTGATTGACATAGATAACAAGATTCCCGAATTCGGTTTATCACTAAATTGATTCATCCTTCGAAAAGTTGTGAAAATTGTCAAATGTTTATTCAACCCCCCTTCTAAACACTTTATCACACCTAACCAATCCTAACAACTCACATACTTGAAGCGTGACTTCTTGAGCTTCTCGGAGTGACAGTACACAACCCTTTGAGGAAAACATTGGCTCTGATACCAACTGAAACGATCCTCGCTTTTTAACTTTAAAATTCTACTAATTTTTTTTTAGCATGATTTCAAAAATCCACAATTTAAATAATTTAACATTTCCATAAATTAGAGTACTTTAACATATGAAATTTCAAGTTGCATAAAAATACCTAAATCGTCAATTAACTAATAAATCGTTAACAAAAATCTTTTCAATCTTTTAACTATCAAACTAATGCGGAAAATAAATGTCCATCGGGAGTGTACTGTCTGCCTCGATCCACTCAAGCGTCAGCGCCTCCCTCACTATCATTGTCTGCAGCATGCAACACTAGTGAGTCCAATGACTCCGCACGTCCTAAACATGAGTAGCAAATAATACATATACAAGTATATGTATTAAAACATACTTTTATTTAAAATAGGTTTTTTTTTTAAATCGTAAATAGATCATAAATCGTAAAATCATATAATCGTAAAGCTATCAGTCATTTATCATTTTGGGTGAAATTTGATCCTTGAAAGTGACTAGCCTTTTATCCTCTGGTCGAATTTAGCTCACCATTACGCATGTGGACATACACTAGGCACCGACGTAAAAATAATGGAAATACGATCGTTGGGCTCCCTCTAGGCCCTTGTCCCATAAACGGGCTCCTTTTGAGGCCTTCTCCCTCACGATATTTCCAAAAATCATATATCCTATTTTGTCACAGTCAATTGACATCCTTCAAAATATTTTTCTTTTTCTTTTTATTTCATAAAATATCATGACTTTCCAAAAATAGCATTTTTACAGCAAAAATTGCACAATTTTACCATAAATAACAAAATTCCATATTTTCATCAAATTCATCATAATATATCTTTTAACATGTGTTATGATCCTTCGGGACGCTGCCAAGCCTTTTTGTACTACCCAGGTGTAAAATGAATTTTTTTCCCCTAGACGTAAAATTTATCGTTTTAACTTTTTCTTACTTTCGTTGACTCTAGACCATCTCAAATAATTATTTAAGGTTACATTTTTAATATTTTTATTTGGCTTAAATTCGAGGCTTTCATTTTAATTCTTTAATTACTAATTCGAAAAACGTTTAATTCCCGAATTATTTCAAACTTTAATATTTTCTTCTTAAATTTTGAACATAGACTTTTTATACTTAAAATTAGCCTCGTGAACCATGAATCAGCCTTGGACCACAGTTCAAACCATTTTTCTTTTTAAGCCACAACCGAACCCTAAGGTGACACCATCAAGCCACTTTCATTTTTTTCTTGAACCATGGCCGAGCCACCTCGAGCCATCCCTTGAATAGACCTCCTAGGGACCCTACCAAACACCCTTGTATCACGCACGTTCCCCAAGCCCATGCACGACGCTGTTGCACACAAGAACAAGATCCGCGTGATTTCCCTCAAGCTTTGGTCAAGCCACCATGCACCAGCTGAGACGTCTGCTTATTCGTTTTCTTAAAAAGTGCTAGAAATTTTTTTAAAAAAAAAACTCTCAAACTTTTGGCCTATACATATACATATACATAAAAATACATTTTCCCCATTTTAAAATAAACCATCCAACTAGTATTTGAAAATCCATAGGGAATAGTCAAAACCAGAAACCGTAAAACGTTTTACCAAACTTTAAAAGCAATAAATGTTGAAAAGTGTAGCCCATACTAAACCTCTCAAAAATTTCTCAAAGCATAAATAAAATGTCGTAAAAATCTTTAATGTAAAATCATAAACTTAAATGCGGAAAATAGAAGCGCTGGTCCTCAGGTTATGTGCACCGATAATCCAGCAAAGTCATCCATCAAGATCTCCAATGTCATAATTATTAATATCACCTGCATCATACACACCTAGTGAGTCTAAAGACTCAACATATCATATCTTTGATAACAAGTAATATGTAATACAGTTAACATACAACAGTGAAAAATACTTGTACTTAAAATATCATTTTCATAATAATGCATAAACTTTAAACATTTTCATAAACATACATATAAACATATTCATATTTATATCCATATCCATATTCGTATCCATATTCACATTCATATTCATGTTCGTGTTTGTTGAATTCGGAGCGTGATTGTGACTCGTATTCTTAATCGTATTTTGCGATGGATCCATCTAGAGAAAACCACAGTACTGGGCGGCGGGGGACACCAGCGACACTCTCACCGGTCAACTGGGCCCTGGCCAACGTATTAATATATTCGTATTCGTATTCGTATCCGTATCTAAGGAAACACGATCGTCGGGCTCCCACTGGGACCATAACCCTCACGATATTTCCAACATATTTAGTCGCAATCCCTTCACGTCCTTCAACATTTAGTATTTTCATTACTTAATAAAAACTTGTATATAATATCATTTTATTTTGAAACCAAGCATGCAACATATCTTTTAAATGTCCAATTTAAGCATTAATAATTAATGAACATTTAAAAATCATATTTCAACATATAAAAATTCATAAACATGTGAAATAATCATAAGCATATAAAACAGCACTCAGGACACTGCCATGACATTTACCAATTTCTCGGTATAAAATGATCGTTTTACCCCTGGACGTGACATTTTTTGTTTTTGACTTAATCTTGATTTCTTTGACTCTAACATGTCCCAAATAATTATTTAAGCTTAAATAAAATTTTCATAATTTTATTTAGCTTAAAAACTAAGCTTTTTAATTAATTCATAATTAGACGTTTTGAAGGCATATTAATCCCGAAAAATCCCAAAATTTAATATAAAATTCCTAAATTCAAAAATTAGTCTTTTTTATATTATTTTAGCCCTCGTGAACCACGACTCGACCCCCGTGAGCCATTTTTCACTTATTTAAGTTTAGAAAAACCCTAACTTGACCCTAATTGGTTAGCACCGAGCCATCTTTCGATTTTCTCGAGCCGCCCTCGAACCATGTTGAACCAAACCCTGACCAACACCCTTAGACCCCCTACTGGACTTTAGAAACCCATGGAACGATCCCATGTAAGGCCCGGGGCCAAAGAGGGCGGGGCGTGATCGTCGGTGCCATGAGGTTGCACGGACAATGAGCGGCTCCTGGCAGGCTTCTTGGTGGAGGGAACATGAATGAACTGATCCCAAGCCGGAATGAGAGGGATTTCGATACTGTTCAATGTAATGGACTGTACAATTGAAGAGGGCTTAAAAGATTTGATATGTACTACTCATATCACGAAGGTTCGTCTTCTTTTCGGTAGCTCATCACATAAGAACTACAAAGTTAAGCGTGCTTGACTTGGGGCAATTTTGGAATGGGTGACCCCCTGGGAAGTTTCTTAGGGTGCGTGTGAGTGAGGACATAATCACGCTAGAAAGACTAGTCTTGGTACAGTGAGGACAGTCATCGAATCTGGGGCGTTACACCAGCCCCTGACCCGACCCTTGACCATACTGGACCAGCTTAGACCATCCTAGCCCACCCTTGACCCTCCACGCAGCAGCTGAACTCGACTGCACCCTATGCACGCATGGGGAAAGTCCTTGCACGGATGGACTCTTCCCCACCGACTGTACGTGAGTCCTAACCATGCTATGACTCCTCCTAACACTGAACCACGTCCAGCACGGCCCCTGCCCAAGCCCTGGCCGAGCCGCACGCGATTTCCCCTCCTAGCCGACCCCAAACATCACAAAACCCATGAGGAAACCCTAGGCTCGTTCCTTCCTAGCCAAGCTCAACTGCAGCCCTCGTTTCCGCCTTAAATCGTCGTTGTTCTATCCATAAATCATCTTATGTTCGCAGCGTACTCGTTGGAAATCATAACACGTTCATACATACGTAAAAATTTTCAAAACTTTAAAAATAATAATCAAAACGTTACGCAATTTAAACTCTAATATTTTTCATGCAAAATAAATAAAACATGCATATTATGGATTGAATGATGCGTCAAGAGAGTTTAGGATCGTCGGCGTGGGGTACGAGGAAGAACGAACGGGCGACGAAGACTCCTTGTTTCCTTACCTCAAAGTTTCGAAAATTTCATTTTGTGTTGTGTGTGTGATTTCGGTTGATTATGGTGTAAAATAACTAGGTTTTCTATTTCATAGATTTAAATTTGCATGATAATGGGCTTGAGTTTTGGGCTTCCAAGTTTATGAGCAATTGAGCCTACCCATCCTAGGTAAATTTAGGCCCAATAACACATATTTAATTGAAAAAATAAAAGTTTATAAAAATTAGTTTTCGAAAATAATGCATTTGATATTTTAAAAGTTCCTCGTTTGCCCAAAATCAACTTACCAGATAAAATCGAGCTCGTCTAATAAAATTATTTGAACTCTATCAGTTTTAGGAAAACTCAATCATATTTAATCATATTATTAAGCCTTGAGAATATTTATTGAAAAGTATTTATTTTGTCTTGGTCGTTCCCGGTCTCCTTTCCCCAGCCTATTATCGAATATTCATGTAAAATCTTTCAATTTCATGAAATCATGCACTTTAAATATTTAAGCTATAAAATATATCAATGAAGTATTTACAATCAATTAAGTAAAATAAATATGCAATTTAAATCATTTGCATGTATGCAGTTTACGTGGGTTATCTTTTGGACGTTACACTAATTCTTTTGCATTGCTGCCTGATGACATCATTCTGCCAATTTTTCTTTGAGAAAAGTGTCTCATCGTACCAATGTTTTTGGACATATTTCCTTATTAGCATTTCTCTTCAAGGGCTTAGCATTTTGGCGAAGAAAAGTTGCATTGGTATATCTTCTTCGACCCTTGAATTCCATCTATATTTAGTTAATAACATAATATATTCGTACACTAAAGATATATCATGTAATTCAAGACTATACAGAGCTTGAGTATATTTCTTTTTCTTGTATGTATCTTGACTGTTAAAATATGATACTCCTATAAATTGTGCTTTAAATAGGGTGCCATTCTTCTGGCTATCTCACTCGGAGATTCTCCAAATAGGACTGACTCTTTGGTTTCTATCAAAGTCATGTCCCAAGCAATTTTTACTGATCCCATAAGACTCATTTCTAATAGTTTAATGAGTCCTTATCTGTTGAGATCAAGTGTTCCTGCTGCAATTCTCATAGCAGAGATATTATCTGTTTTTGAAGTCTAGTACATCAATATTAAACATAACCCCATAAGGATGTATAGGCTTTAAAACCGATTTCTCATAAGGTGTTTGATGCAAGGGAATTTGAATTCTCCTTGACCTTGTTCCTGCTGGGTGTGATTCTCCACTAGTATAAAAGTCTGGCTGGGATTCTCTCATATTTATATTCTGATATCTCGCACTTTCTCTTGGTGGTTCCTAAGAAGATGACCAGGTTATGGTAGGTTGTTCACCCTCATTTGTGTTCATCTTTATATCTACAACCTTGAGATTTGCAAAAGATTCTGCAAGGTCTTGGAGATTCTAGAGACCAATTTTTTCTAACGTTGTCATCAGATTAATTTCCTTTCTGAGACTATTTTAATTAGATTGATCATTTTTCTTCTTCAGTTAAAGGTTTTGGCATCACTTGGTCTTCCTTCTTTGATGTAATAAGGGTTCAGTGCCAAAAGATGGTGATAACCTTCCTTCTAAACTTTTTCTACTAGAACTTGTTTGTTGTTCTAGGTTTTGAATTATTGTTCGAATAACCTTTAGGATTCCAAGAATTTCTTCCTGGTTTTCAAGGATTTTCTCCACATTTGATGGTACATAATATGGTATATTGCCATAATTTTTAACTGTCTTTTGAATTTCTATAAGATCTCTAGAGAGTTTAGAGGAATCTGATACTACTTATAGGAATCTGTTATTTTGAATCATAAGTTTATCTTAGAACTCTGATAAGTTCCTCTTTGCTCTTGATATCTAACCTTAGTTAGATCTTCATATATAAGATATTCCAAAGTTTTGGAATAAATCTTGCAAATAATTAACATCGAACTGAAGTTCGAATTTATGTTATTTGAGAAAATTCTCCTCAAACATTTAATTATATAATAATAATAAATCTTTATTTCTGAAATTATTTTTTCTCTGAATTCTGAAATCATTTACGACCCAATAAAATCAATTATTAAATTTATCGTATATAAAGGTGTTTTCACGGTGGGCCGCCAGTCCACAGGCACAATCACAGCACATATGCTGCATGCTGCTGCGTGCAGCTCACCCTGTAAATTTTCTAATTTTTTTTTTAAATAAAATATCCAGACACAATATATTATCCGGATTTTGACACATCACCTCCAAATATTCCCTCCACTTTGATTAAAATCCACGACAGTTAAATCCTTGACTAAATGTTTTTGAATAACTGTCAATGTTTTTGAATAACTGCCGAAGAAGCACGCTTACTACCCAAAAAAAAACGCAAACAAGAACACAAAAATTTTTTTTAATAAAACAGGTTTTTTTAAAAAAAAAAAAATCAAAGGAAACAAAACAAAATTACTTTAATATTGAATTAATTAGTTGGGAGAAGAAAGGATTTACATTAAAAAGGTAGGAAATAGAATTTAAAAAAAAATAAAAAAAAGGTTAGATGTACAACTAGGATTGTGATGGAACTAACAAAGGCACAAACGATTAATGTAAATTTTCAGTAGATGAATTATTATTATGAAGCAAAAAGGGAGGGGAGAGAGGAATAGGTTCAGTCCCATGCACTAGTCACACTAGGACCACATCCCCCACCATGACCAACAGACGTGCTGCTGCCATAACCACCATTCATTTGGCCCCCACCATAATAGTCCATTCCGCCTCGACTGAACGAGGCATCCCTACGGAAGTCACGACCACCAAATCTTCCACCCGAACCACCCCCTCCACGACGATTCTTTCCATATGAAGATCTGGCTGCGAAACGGGAAAGCCAAGCCGGAACTTCTTGGTTGGCTTCTTGCATCAAATCAGCCAGTGATTTGGCCAGTGAGGCATTGTTCTCGTTAAAGAACGCAGTTGCCAACCCGGTTTTTCCAGCTCGGCCAGTCCGTCCTATACGGTGGACGTAATCGTCAATGTCGTTTGGAAGATCAAAGTTGACAACATGTGCAACATGGGGGATGTCCAGACCCCGCGCTGCTACATCTGTGGCAACCAATATTGGTGTTTTACCGCTTTTGAAACATCTCAACGCATATTCTCGTTCCTGTTATCATACAAAAATAAATAAATAAATAAATAAATAAATAGATGGATAAAAACGAATGAATACGTAGTATAAAATGCTACATATACAACACTATAAGCAAATAAATTTTCTTTGATAAATCAATTGGCAGTACAGTCTGCATCGATATGTATGTAATCACATATCAAATAAGACCAATATATGGGAAGTGAGAACTGTCCAGATACTAATATCAAATTTTAGAAAAGCTTTCAATTGAATTTTGAGACGTCTTGAATAATATTCACTTTCAACTCATGCTACCACTCCAGATCATTGTCATCCATTCAAGATAAAAGTTGACATGTATTTATTCTCGTGCAAGTTTTATTGTGACGCATCATGTCATCCATGTCATACACATCAAGCTATCATCTGACTATCATGCTAGGTTCCTCTTTGAGCTCTCTATAACTTATAGTGGCATAGAAAAATGCCTAAAGCATAAGACTTGAGCAGATTTAACCAGCCACGATGTGAGTATTTGATATTTTTTAATCTAAAATATAACTTTCTTAACGAAATTCAACTTGGATGCTAACCCGGAACATTAAATAAGCACATTTTCGACAATTTCACTTCCTTGGTTAATCTTCATAAAAAAAATTCCTTGTTTAATCAATTTATACTTAAACCTCTAAATGCATGAGAAAAAAATAAAACCATCTCATGTGACTGCCGCATTGACAGTTACGGATAGAAAAAATGGTTACAGAAAGGAGGACAACCGGAACTAAAAGAAAGTGGAAAGGGAGAGGTGAGCGAAGGGGCATAAAATTAAAGAATGCAAAAACTTCAACGAATTATTAATTATTAAAAAAAAGCACAAGTATGCTATCTTGAGAAACTTACAGACTCAGAGAAGTATTTTTAGTGGTAGATGCACAAATAGCACTACGAGATTCAAAATTCAAATGTACACTTATTCTCATATAATGGGATGTCTAAAATAAATATTCCAATTTCAACATCCAGAAAATAATATAGGCCAAAATACTAGGCTAAAATGCTAACAACTTAAACACACCTGTTGAGTTCGATCACCATGAATGGCAGTGGCAGGGAAGCCATTAATGCTAAGCCAATGTTCAAGTGCATCAGCTCCCTTTTTCGTTTCCACAAAAACCAGCGTAAGAGATTGCTGTAATTCAGACACACAAAACAAAGTTGTTACACTAAATGAGGATTCAAAGAAATAACTACTTTTATGAGAAGATACACTGTGGAAGAGATGCATGGTTAGGAAACTTGTGGGCATTAACTAAAAATACAAATCAGGACATGTTTATTTCTATAACTATTTTCATAGATCTTTCAATAGTAATGATGAAAAATGTCATTTTGGAATGATTGGACACAATTAGTTGCAAAATTTTACCTTGCCATGAACAGCAGTTGCTAACTGTGCATGAAGGAGGTCCATCAAATGACTCCTTTTGTCAGTCTCAAGCACATATTCAACCCTTTGAACGATTAGATCAGTACTAGAACCAACTCTTCCAACTGCCAAAAACACGTAATTTGACAGAAAATCTGCTGCTAGCCTCTGTATGCCAATTAAAAGTTAGAAATAATTCACAAAGCTATACACCGGTAGATAGGTACAAAGTGACTTCAAAATGTTAATTAATGAGAGAATATTCTGAAATCTTAAACTAATTGCAAATCGAGAAATTGGTAAGGCGTTTGCAGGGAGTGAAACAATTTCATAAGTCATAACTGTTATGATATGGGTATCTTAAGGAACGAGAGATCTATTTAAGCATTCTGCCTCCCACTTGAAATTTACATTAACATTGAAGAACAGAGACGGTTCAGACAGAACATATCTAGCGTAAGCGCAAACAATGAAAATTTGACATCAGCGAGTATAATAAACACATAAAAATCCAGGAACAGCATAACCTGCATCCTCTGGTTAAAATTTGATGTTAATACATAACAAATTGGGAAATCTAGTAACAGAATATTCTGGTAATATTTCTCTGGTTTTATTTTGTTAGCAGGCAACGGATAATAATCAGTAAGGTTAGAATTTCCAGACATACCATTCTTTCTGCATATTAAGGTATTACAAATTTCAAAAAAACATAAAGAGACGCAATTATTTTACCAAGAAACAAAACATTTATACAGATAGAAGAATTCTTTAAATTTTTAGTTGCATAACTGGAGAACTTAGATATCCCACAGTGTTTATTGTTTGTAAATGTCATGAATTTATTAACAAAACTACACAAAAAATAAAATAGGAATAAGCAGCTCGGCTCATTTCCGCCCTCAGTAGGGCCAACAAGTAGTTAAGGCATTTGAAAGTCAGGAATAATTTAGGTTTTAACAGAGCAATTCAAACAAGAGTATTCATGAAGCCAGGACAAACCATTTTTGAACTTCTCACTTGTATGATGATGATATTATCAAAATGATATCGAAATTTAGGTATACACTATTCATTTGAGTGTGCACATCGTTGGTAGAAATTTTGTCATCGGCTTTTTATCAAATGATAGTTGCTGTGATAAGCAATCCCAAATTACAAAATCTTCTAGTTTGCAAAAAAATTCATCGATAAAATAATCTGAACAAAAGGGAAAAACAAAAAGCAGATTATATAATTCATGTATATATATGTGTTTTGACAAAAGCAAAAAAAATGCAAACAAAATATTCACCATATATAAATAAGTTTCACGTTCATATATGTAAGCATATAACAAAATGCATATAACAAAATGCAGACGATATTATTTCGTATATATAAATATATATCGTTTTAGATTCACATACACACTAATATAAACTATTTGGTGGGGTAAAAGGATAAGGAGATTGAAAGATGAAACTTGAAAGTGTTTCTTAGTCATCTCCTCTCCCTACATCACTACTTCATGACAACTGATGCTAATTACAATTAGGGCCAAGTGTTCTTGTTCTAATATAAACAGTTGAAGTCAGCTTCCATTTACAAGGTAACAAAGAGTTTTATTTTTCAATTGATTCTTGGTTATTATGACTAGTTAACATCACGTAGCTTAAAGTAATGCTTAAAAAAAACACCTGGATTTCTTTTGGAAAAGTGGCACTAAACAGCAATGTTTGTCTTATACCAGGAGGTGGCATGTCCATTTGCTGCACTATTTTCCTTATTTGAGGCTCAAAACCCATGTCCAGCATCCTATCTGCCTCATCCAGGGCTAAATACCTAATCATTTGCAATGAGACTCTTGCCCTTTCCAATAAATCCACCAAGCGTCCAGGAGTGGCGACAAGTATGTCCACACCTCTTTCAAGCTCTCGAAGCTGTCCATATATCATTCGCAATATTAGAATGGGAAGATCCAACAGATTCATATCACTATTATTTCAGGGAAGAGAGTGTTAAACCATATGAAGCAGTCTCTCAGGCTCCAGAATTTACGCAAATGATAAAATTTATCTATAAGATTCTTAAAACTAAAAGAAACATTTGCACTCAACAAATAATTGGTAAGATGGAGAATATATCGTGGAATTGTTGATCTATGTTATCTATCCTTGTATTTGTTTTAGGAATAATTGTTTACCTTTATGATGAAAAAAATCATTAGAGCCTAACAAGATCAAAGTGATAATAATAAACAAGCAACTCATGAAAATAAAATAATGGTCAGAACAACTAAAAAAACATTTTATTAAGTAATAAGTTGTTTGTCCTTATATACACCTAAGTTTATAGTTAAATAGCATAATGAGTAATAGGTTAGTCATAACAAAATAAAAATCGACAATGGGTATATATATGTGAATAATAGATTAACTAACTAATAAAAATCATATCATCACCAAACAAGTAAAAAAAGAGTAACAAATGTTGACTTAAAACCTACAATAAAAAATATAATTTTCATAAACAACTTGGAAGAAATAGTGAGTGAGAATGTGGAAAATTGTGTCATTTATAAAAAATTTACCGGTATCAATATAGTTTATTTCTGACCATCAATAGACAGGAACATCCAATATATAAAAACAACATGGGGCCTATTTTTGTTTAGGGTGTGTGTTCGTTTACCTCAAAAGAGGTGCTTTCAAATGAGATAAACAGCATACTTAACGTTCTCAAAGAACCAACTTAAACCCAAACATGACAGATGCATGAAAAGAATGAAACAAAGAATCTGTAAGATGGGTCACGACTGTTAGTCTTGAATTTATTAACTTTCTAAGCAACCTATACTCCAAGGTTTTAAAAATAAAATCCACTTGTGATGGGACACTTAAATCCAAACAGATAATGAAACATAAACTCAGAAAAATTTAGAGCTATGAAGAGTATTCAAGAATAAATAACAATTGAATTGACAAGTGAGAAGGATCAAAATTAAACCTGTAGATTTATGGGTGCACCGCCATAAGCAACAACCACCCTCACACCAGTTTGATATGAAAATTTTTTAGCTTCTTCGTGAATCTGTACAAAGATAAACAGACTTAGATTTCCACTACACCATCCTTACAAGTAAATGTAAAATGAATAACATTGGACAAGGTAATACAAGCTCACTTGGATTGACAGCTCCCTGGTAGGAGCAAGAATGAGAGCGATAGGAAATGACATGCGTGGCATGTGAGGTGGTCTTGGAGCAGATTGACTGCTTTTCATGACTCCACTTATGATTGGGAAGCAAAAGGCAGCTGTCTTCCCAGACCCAGTCTGAGCACAAGCCATCAAATCCCGGCCAGCAGTTGAAATTGGTATGGCATACCGCTGCACAGGAGTGGGCTTCACATATTTGCACCTCTTAATATTTCGATTTAAAGCTTCACCTAAATCAATCTCAGCAAATGTATTCACAGGAGGAGGAACATTTCGCCCACTGGTCTCCACCGGAATATCCTCATAAGCATCAAAATTGATCCCAGTATTCTCCTGTGAGCCAAAAGCTTCTTCAGAATCAATGTCATCTGGAAAAGGATTGACCTCTCTTTCCTTCCCACGATCCCAACTACCACTTCTATTATTCCATCCGCCAGTGCGGGTGATTCCTGCACTTCTATCATTCCTATAACCACCAGGATAACTTGCACCTATGGGTTGGCCACCATGTCCTTGTCGATCATTTCCAGACGCAACACCAGAATAGGAAAATGGAGCAGCTAGAGGGTCTGATGAAGGAGGTCTGTTTCTAAGATGCGGCGGAACATAACTTGATTTGACACGGGAAACTGCCCCCGTGTCATCACCTGCCGGCACCTTGTCAATCGAATCAGCCCAAGATGTAGGCATATTCAGAATTTAGCACAAAATCACCACTTTCTTTCACGGGGTCAATATTTCCTCAATTCCACTTAATCAAAATACCCGTTCAACAGTTCAACCCACGGTTTTCCTTCAGAATTATAACTTTCCAGGACTGAAATTCCAACCAAACACCCAAATGCTCACCACCATCAACCTTCCAAAACAAACGAGCCAATTATTCCGCTCAGACAAACTGGACTTGAAAGCCCTGATGAACACATCTGGAAAGAAAAATAAATAAATTTAAAACAAAAAAAGGAAACCAAACGGCAGACAGATTAGCATGAAATTCCGATGACCAAACCTTGACCATGTCCATTTATAAAACACGCACAAAGAAGAAAGCAACAGAAAAATCTTAATCGTCTCCCCTCCCAACAGCCACAAGCGTGGAAAATCCCTTAAAGAATAACCGAGAAAAAACACACCAACGGTAGGTAAAAATTTATTTAAAATATATATATATATAAAAAAGTAATCACTACAAAATAGTAATTAAAACAAAGTTAGAATGTAAAGTGGAAAAGATACGAGTAAAAGGCATACAGGTGATACAGAGAAAATAAGTGAAAGGGGTACGTACAATAGATTGGAAGGGAGAGAAAACAGAAACCCTAATTTCCCGCAATGGATGTGCGATCGAATGCGAATTTCACGAAAATCTTCGCGTTGATCTCTCTGTGTGCGTATGTGATTTGATGCTTGATTCTGTTATCAGCAAACGGATGGACGAAGGAGAGGGGGCAGCACACAACTGGGAATGGAGGCTGGAGTCCACCACCCGTGTAATTTCTCCATTAGAAACAAAACACGACTCATTATTTTATTTTTATTTTTTAAAATCCACAAAAGCAGAGTTGTTATATATAGAGTAGTTATATATATAGGCTTTCGTTAAAAATAACTATAAAAATGAGTTATTTCAATATTTTCAGTAGATAGCAGAATATTTTCATAAAATCTTTTTTGTTTATAAGAATCATTTACATGATGATGTATTGGTTAGATATCTTTTTATGATAGTCTACGGAATTTTTTCTCATTGAATGTCTTTTTCTTTTATAAGGAGAATGAAATCGCGATATTTAGTCATTATATATAAAGTTGAATCTTCTTCATCTTCTTTGGAAATATTGGCATATGATGCTTGAGAATCTGTATTATTTTTCTGTTTTTGTTACAAAAATTTTTGAAAATCATTATATAATGGATCATTTTGATCAATGAGCTAACAATATTTTGAGCTATAAGTTTATGTTTTCCATGTTAAGCAATAATATTAGGGGGTTTTCGCTTACCACCTCTTCCTCTATAAGAGGAATCACCTCTACCTACTTGGTACATTCCTGAAATCATGATAAATATTAACGGGTTAAGAAACCAGGTATATGGTTATCTTCACTTTTTTTGTAAATAATTTCAAAATGAAAAGGAGCCAAATGAGCATGTCATGTTGCAAACATTTTTTCTGATACATCATGTTTTAAATTTTTCATAAACATAAACTTTGAAGATTTGCAATCAATTTTTGTAACAAATTTTTGATTATTTAAATCATCTTGAAATTTTAAAATATATCTAACAATAGCTAAGATTTCTTTTGCTACCGTAAAATAATTTTTCTGAGCATTATTTTATTTCCCAGAATAAAATCGAATAAGATATTTTTGTTTTGTTTTCGAATATATTTGTTTTAAAATTCTTCCAAAACTTATATCAGGAGCATCAGTTTCTACAATTTTATCCAATTGGGGATTTGCAAGCAAAAGACAAGGAAGATTTTTAACTCTCTTTAATATTTGTAACAGCTTCGGTATGTTTATTTGACCAAAGTAAATGATTTTTCTTTAATCTATCATATAATATAGCAGAATCCTCAATAAGATTTTTAATATAAGGAGAAATTTAATTTAAGCTTCCTAAAAATCTTTGCAACTGAGTTTTATCAGTTATAATATCAGAAAATTTTGAACTAAATTCAATACTTCTTTGAATAGGAATTATTTTTCCCTTTTCAATCATATGACCAAAAAATCTAATATTACTTTGAAATAAAGTCATTTTAGATTTTAATATAACAAGGCCATTTTAATTATCAATTTTTTAAACATATATAAATATTTAAAATATATGTCAATATCATTTGAAAATACTAAAATATCATTAATATAAACGATAATAAAATTACTATAAGAATAAAAAATATCATTCACAATTTGTATATTTTCTGAAAGGACATTTTTTAAAACAAATAGCATAACTGTCCATTCATAATGTCTTATTGGTACATTAAAAACAGTTTTATATCTATCATATTATTTTATTTGAATCTTCTAAAATCTTGATTTTAAATCAAAATTTGAAAATATAATTGCATGGACAAGTCTATCTAATAAATCTTTTTTATTAGGAATATGATGTCTTATCTATTTTAAAACATTACTAAGAGGTTTATAATTTATAACTAATCTAGGAACCAAGGAGATTGAGAAGGCGTTATTAACCCTTATCTAGTAAAAAATGAATTTTTATTTTACATAATTCTAAATATTCAGAATTCATTTGACAAGGACGAGCCTTAGTAGAAATATTTATTTCCTTAAAATTCTCTTCATATGGAAGAAAAATAATATGTTTCTTATGATTCCAAAAAACATTTGGAAGATCATTAAATATTTCTAAAGAGAATTTATCATAAATAAATTTAATTTTTTTCCTGTAATTTAAGATTTTGTAAATTATCATCAATAGTCAAAAGTTTTACTTCTTCTTTTAAGTAATTAACCTGAAAAGTTTTTATATCAATTTGTTCTTATAATTCATTTAAAATTCTATGAACATATTTAGTTATAAACTGAAAAGAAATAGAGTTACCTTGAAAGGTTCCTATAATTCATGTTTCATCAACATAGGTTAAAGGATAAATTTGCAAATAAAAGGAAGCTCAAGTATAAGTTGG
This sequence comes from Primulina tabacum, assembly GCF_025594145.1. NCBI lineage: Eukaryota > Viridiplantae > Streptophyta > Magnoliopsida > Lamiales > Gesneriaceae > Primulina > Primulina tabacum. Next base: position 2,152,811 of record NC_134566.1, read on the forward strand.
CTAGAAATATCTTTTGCTAATAAAAAATTGGTTAAAATACAATTTTTATCTTTGCAAATATATGCTTTTGGTAATTTATAATTTATTTATAAATGTTCTCTTCTAGCATGAGAAGGAGAATGAGTGGTTTTATGAAAATATTTGGTAGGAATTAATCCTTCTTGTGTAACATTTAAATATGCATCACTATCAATTATAGCAATAAAATTTTTATTATAAGAATTATCAATTAATAAAGTAATATTAGTATACCATTTTTGAGATATTATCATGCTTAAAATAGATAAATGTTTTTTATTTGGATCAGTAAATGAAATATCTTGAAGATTATCAAAACCTTCAGAATTAAATACTAAATCTTCGTTGTTATTTTCAATAACTGAAATAAAATAATTTAAACTATTATTGTTTTGTTGTAAAATTTTTATTTTCTCTTTAAGATTATTAATCTCTTTAATCAGATCATGTATAGTAACTGAACTTTGTTTACTATATTTTTTTCTGTAAATTTATTTTTACTTCGTTCATAGAGTAAACTTGTTCTCGTTTATTAAGAATATTATTGCTACTAGTTGAATTACTATTCTCCATTTGATCTATAATTTTAAAATTGGAACCTTAATTGTAACGTCCGAAAAACCAACCTACGTAAACCACATGCATGCAAATTATTTTAATCGCTTAATTGTTTTATTTAATTGATTTTAAATGCTAGCATGATATTTATTATATGATTAAAAGTATGATTGCATGATTAAATGATAACATGAAATTAAGGATTTTACCCGAATATTCGATAATAGGCAGGGGAAAGGAGATCGATGGCGACCAAGACAAGAATATGTATTTTTATTTAATTAATGGCAAGGCTTCCTAATATGATTTAAAAATGATTTATTTTCCTAAAAATGTTGAAGTTCGAATTATTTTACGAGTCGAGCCCGATTTTTCACGGGAAGCCGGTTTTGGGCAAACAAGGAGTTTTAAAATATCAAAAATATTATTTTATGGAAACTTATTTTATAAAATTTTATTATTTAATTAATTTAGTGTTATTGGGCCCAATTTAATTATTTAAAGAAGGTCCAACTACCCTTAAGCTTGCAAGCCCAAAACCAAATTCCATTAATATGTTAATTATTTATAAACAAGCTACCTAGGCTTTCAAAACACCACAACTCACCCTTGAATCAGCCGAAATTCACCAAGCACAGACACAAGAATTTTCGAGATTTTGGGGAAAATGCTTGTGTTGTTCGTCGTCCGGTTGTCCAACGTCGCACCCTCATCAACGATCGAATAATCGAGCGTTATAACTGCAAATGCATGTTTTCTAATTTTTTTAAACATCATACAAATCATATTATGCATGATTTAATTGTTTATGCATGAAAAAATAGGTGTTCAATAAGTTTTACGGTGGAACGTTTATTTTCAAAAATACGTTGTTTTTACGCTTATATAAAAAATATTTTTGAATCCAACGAGTACACTGTCAATACATGACAAAATATGATAGAATTATGATCAAAACATGATAAATTTAAAGGAAAAAAGCCAGCTGGAACCGTAGGAAAGAAAAAAAGAGAAAACCGTGAGTTGGTGTGATTTGTGCATGATGCAAGGGCTCAGCCATGCTGCATGGGGTCTTGGGGCTCGACCAGGTCTGGGGGTTGGGTCCTAAGGGTCGTGGCTAGGTCCTAGGAAGAGTCCTAGCATGGCTAGGTCCGTGTACCAGGCTGGGGAAGAGTCCACGAAAGCTAGGACTCTCCCCAAGCTCTTCCGCGAGCAGCTGCTGTGCAGGGGGCGTAGGATCGGTTTGGGGCTGATCTAGGTGGTCCATCAGGGTCCTAGGGTGATGGGCAGGGGTCGGGCTAGGGGCTGGAGTGGCTGGGTACGCTGTGGCTCGAGCCAAAAGTTGAAACCGTGAGAGAGCAAGGGAAAACGTGCGAGGCTGCTGTCTTCTGATCCAGGTGGCTTGCGCGTGGATTCCAGGGTTTGGGCTGGTCTGGGTTGGGTTAGGCATGGTCCAGTGATGGTTAGGGTCAGGCGGGCTCGGTGGTGGCTCGGCTGGAAGTGTCCTAGGTTGGCTAGGAGTCTTGTAGCGTGGAACATCTTGTGCACAGAATTGTAGGGCTCGTTGCTGGGCTTTTGTGCGACTTAGGGGATGGTTCTATGGACTGGTCTTGGTCAAGAGGGTTCCTAGGTGAGTTGGCTCGGTTTTGGCTCGAGGTGGCTCGACCATGGCTGGAGTAAATTGGGAGATGGCTCAGGTGGTTTGATAATGGGTCAATATTTCGAATTAAAGAACTAAAATTGGAACCATGGGTCCACGGGTGTGGTTCATGGCTCCCAAGGGTATAATAAATAATAAAAAATGTTATGTTTAAAATTTGGGATCAAAATAACGAGTTTTAGATTTATCCGAGATTTAATCGTTTCACGAAACGTTAATTAAAGAATTAATTGAAAAGCCTAGTTTTAAGCTTTATAAAATTATGGAAAATTATAATTAAGCTTAAACAATTATTTAGAATAAGCCCATTTCATTAAAAGTGAGAAAAAGATAAAATCGAGAATTTTTACGTCCATGGGCAAAACAGTAATTTTACACTTAGGAAAATACGTAAACGCTTGGCAGCGTTCCGAAAATGCTATTTTTGGAAAGTTATGCTATTTTATGATTTTTAAAGAAAATGAAAAATATTTTTGAGGGATGCGAATTGGCTGTGACATATGATATATGATTTTGTGGGGGATCTGCTTATGTGAGGGTGGTGAGCTTACGATTTTGTGGGATGTCGTGAGGGGAAAATGCCAGAGGGAGCTCATTTATGGGAAAGGCCCCAGAGGGAGCCCGTCTATGGGAGAAAGTCCCAACGATCGTATTTCCATGATGGAGCCTAGTGCACACCCCCATGGGCCATGTGAAGCTGAAGACTGATCAGTCGATCGAAGGATAAAGGCTTGTCACTTTCAAGGATCAAACTTCACCCAAAATGATATATGATTGAAAGCTTATGATTAAAATGATTTTATGATATATTATTCATGATGATGATTAAAACTATTTTTTAAAATGATTTATTTATGCTCAAAGCTTATTTTTAAATGATTTTTAAAGGGATTTATTTATGCTTAAAATTTATTTTAAAATGATTTTATGATTTATGATTTAATTATGCTTAAATGATTTTAAATGATTTATTTATGTTCAAAAGCTATTTTAAATAAAAGTATGATTGATGTGTCCCACATCGGTTAGCAAGAGTTGTCTTGAGCAAAATATATATGAATTCACAATCCTCCTCTCATGAGCTAGCTTTTAAGATGGAGTTAGGTGGATTCATATCATATGGTATCAGAGCCATACTCTTGACTGGTCGTGTGGGTGCATGTTCCTGGAAGTGCCCTGGAGTGCGGGTTAACGAAGAAGTTGGCACGAGGACGTACAGTCTAAAGGGGTCGGGAATGCCTGGAAGTGCCCTGGAGTGCGGGTTAACGAAGGAGTTGGCACGAAGACGTGCAGTCTAAAGGGGTCGGGAATGATGTGTCCCACATCGGTTAGCAAGAGTTGTCTTGGGCAAAATATATATGAATTCACAATCCTCCTCTCATGAGCTAGCTTTTAAGGTGGAGTTAGGTGGATTCATATCAATGATTTATAATGCATGTGATTGTATATGTATTATTTGATATCCATGTTTAGAACGTGCTGATTCTTTAGACTCACTTGGTTTGTATGATGCATGATTTGAGGATTTATGAGAGACGATTGAGTGGATCGAGTGCAGCAGTACACACCCGAGGGTTTTTATGTTTCCGCACTAGCTAAATAGATTAATGATTTAAAGATTATATTAATGTTTTTTATAAGAGATATTTTTATACTTTATTTTATTGTTAGTTGATCTTTGTAAAGGTCGATTTAGGAGTTTTGGTTAGTTGATGGTTTAGGATTTATTTTATGCACTTGAGATCTCAATTGTTAATTTATTATGATTGTAAGAAATGCTAAGTTAGTTATTTTAGAATTTTCGAGTTATGATTTATGATTAGAGAAAAAAGTCGAGGTCGTTTCAGTTGGTATCAGAGCCAAGGTTTTTCCAAAGGGTTGTGTACTGTCACTTCGAGAAGCTCAAGAAGTCACGCTTCAAATATGTGAGTTTTTACTGCTTTACATTTTATATGCTTAAAATTCTTTTAAATGTTTATAAGATTCATGATATAAATGTTAAATTGGGTTATGGGAATTGATTGGGATATCGAAGAACTTAGATGAGAATAGGGTGCATGTTCTACTTGAGCTGGATTTAAGAGTCGACTTTGGGAAATTTTGGGTTAGAATTGCAATTTTCAAGATTTTAAGGACCGAATTGAAGACTAAGATTTGAGTTAGAGGTTAAGTTTGAGATAGAAAAAGGAATCTAAGCTTTGCAATCATCAAGTCCGGGAAAATTTAGAGGAAAAAATCTATTTAAGGGAGGGGGCGATTGTAACGTCCGAAAAACCAACCTACGTAAACCACATGCATGCAAATTATTTTAATCGCTTAATTTTTTAATTTAATTGATTTTAAATACTAGCATGATATTTATTATATAATTAAATGTATGATTGCATAATTAAATGATAACATGAAATTAAGGATTTTACCCGAATATTCGATAATAGGCAGGGGAAAGGAGATCGATGACGACCAAGACAAGAATATGTATTTTTATTTAATTAATGGCAAGGCTTCCTAATATGATTTAAAATTATTTATTTTCCTAAAAATGTTGAAGTTCGAATTATTTTACGAGTCGAGCTCGATTTTTCCCGTGAAGCCGGTTTTGGGCAAACAAGGAGTTTTAAAAGATCAAAAATATTATTTTATGGAAACTTTAAGGTTTTTGAAATTTTTTGTGTGTGGTGTGTGTAAATTTCGGTTGGTATGAGCACTTGGAAGCCCAGATTTTCAATTTATAAATTTTAATTTGCATGATAATGGACTTAGGTTTTGGGCTTTTGTGTTTAGGAGCAATTTGGGCCTACTCAAAATAATTAAATTGGGCCCAATAACACCTATTTAATTGAAAAATAAAAGTTTATAAAATTTAGTTTTCAAAAATAGTGCATTGATATTTTAAAAATCCCTCGTTTGCCCAAAACCGGCTTCCCGGATAAAATCGTGCTCGTTTCGTAAAATAATTTGAATTCTATCATTTTAAGAAGCCTTGAAAATATTTATTTATTTTGTCTCGGTCGCCCTCGGTCTCCTTTCCCCAGTCTATTATCGAATATTCGGGTAAAATCTTTCAATTTCTTGAACTCATGTCATATAATAATCCTTTAATCATGCAATTATACCTTTAATCAAATAATATGCATCAAGTAAGCATTTAAAATCAATTAAATAAAAAAATTATTCAATTTAATTTGTTTGCATGCATGTGGTTTACGTAGGTTGATTTTTCGAACGTTACATGAATGATCAGATATCTTTATGTTGAGTGTGTGCTTTGATGAGCAATGAAGTGTATGAACTTTAGGTGCGCTCTAAATCTTCAAGTATGAAAGCTTAATAATATTGCAATCGCGCGGTTGAAAAGCTTAGTTGATCGATAATTTGTTCTGCATTCTTCAGCTCTTCTTTTATAAGCTATCATTCCAACGATAAAAAAAATGTGTAACATAAACATGTAACATTAGAATGATGTGACACTATCAACTGCAACAACATTAAATGTTCTTCAACAAACATTTAATGTTCTCTTTGTTTGTGTAGCTTTGAATCTCGTTCCTTTGAAGAGTTGCTGCTAAACATCCTTTTGTAGTAACTGTTAGCTTCATTAGAACTTGTAAGATGTTTAAGCAATCTTTCTATTATGGGATAGTGACATTAATGAAGATCTTTATCGGGACTACTGCAGGACATGGTTGACTTGTAGCGGTGCAAAACCATTGAATGTCCTGACCTGGTCAGAGAATGTCTTCATTAAGTGAACAAAGAATGGCTCTTTAATGAAGCGGTTGAAGACATTGAACAGCCGGTTGGAAATCTCCAAACGGTTGAAACTTCTTGAAGCTTCTGAAATGCTTTAGGCAATTGAGCTCCAAACGGTTTGAAGTGTTCCTGTTATACAAAATAAATTGTGGTTGTTTTCCTGAAATAGTTAGGTGCTGTTTTGATTTTTTCAATCACCAAAACTTTAGTATAATAATAATTTCTTAACAATTTCCTCCTTTTGGTGGTCACAAAATCAGCTGCAGAGCTATACAACAATTTACAGATATTTAAGAAGGCGAGATAAGAGAGAGATTGTATTTCATTGAAAGAATGAAATTACAAACTTCAAACAATACAAGCAATTACATTAATCTACAAACACGATGCTTTAACCTGCTTTAACCTTTCTTATCTGTTAGATTTTTCTTCTGTTCTTCAAGTTGTTTTTGCATTAAGGCTTCATCTTCTTTGGCACGCTCTGCGACTCTTTTTCTTATAGCTTCTTCAGCTTTCTGAGCTTCCTTCCGCCATTTTCTTTCCCCCTTTTTGACATCGCCATGAATAAGTAATTGCATGAGTTTGGTAAGTTGTGCTCCTTAGGCCTCCATGCGGTGATCAACATGTGCTTGAAGTCTAGACATTTGGCCCAAAAGCTCAGTGCACATATTGAGATGCGAGGAATTATGCCTTTCTTGTTGGAGGGTAATACTTGTATTCATGACAATAAATTCCTTGGAGAGGTCAGATTTCATGCACTGAAAGGCTTCCTTGAGATCAAATTGCTTCTAGTTGAGGGTAAGAATTGATTGATCCATATTCGTTAGGCAGTCCAAGATTTCCTTCTGGCTGTAATCTTCCATAAATTCTTCCTTGGTTTCAAAGAGATCCGATGAAGAAAGTATTCGAGCCTTAATGGAGCCCAGTCGAGAAGAAGATGCCTTTCCAGTTGACTTGGAAGGCCGAGGTTCATCGATTTCAGAAGCCAAAACATCAACCATGGTGGCAAATGTGACAAATGAAACAGGGATTGCTTCGCTGGGGACTTCTTGTGCTACTAGACCGGTTGATGAATCCTTAGGATCAAAAGAGACAATAAGTAAAGAAGCAACAGTTACAGTGTTATCCTTTGGTACATCAAGTGGAGATACTAACGGTTCTTGGAGAATGTCTGGAGCATTATCAACAACATATTCAGATTTTGAAGGAGAAGAGATCTCCATGTGAGTTGTGCCCTGATCAAAATCAGAAAGGGAATGCACAACTTCTTCAGCAGAGATAAGATGAACATCTGAAAGATCGATATGAACCGAGAGAGGAGGCACAACCAAGTCAGATTCTTGAATAGGTGTATCTTCCACATGGATTTATTGATGAGTTTCCTTGGTACCGGGATCATTTGGTGCAGTGACTGTTCCAGTGATTGGATTATCCTTTGACATAATAATATCAACGGTTTGCAGGATGTGGACCGCAGCACTAGTCATAGCGGTGTACCATAACTTTTGAGGTAATAGACGTGGTTAGTATAGTAGAGGATGAAGATGGTGGTACCTGAGTAGTAGAGAAATCTTTGATGGTCTCAGGAGCTAGCAATTCATCAAGGTTTAGTTTTGGATCAAACATGGACGCATCGCCAACCTCAGGCAGTTGAAGTTCTTGCCGCTTAAAAACTTGTGAGACCGGTACATCATTCCTTGATTCTTCATCTGAGCTGGATTTCAGAACCAACTTTGTCTTAGTGACCTTGGGAAGCACATGCGTCTTCTTTTGCTTGAAAAATTCAATCCCAATCTAAGTTTTGACAGAGACAATCTCCTCATCAGTTAGAAGATTTTTCTTAAGAAAATTTTCAACTGTTGTCTAGTTTAACAACTTGGTTTTTCCTACTTCAACCATATCCACCAGTTGGACTCCTTCCTGAATCAGTAGATGGCAGATTTGCACCGCAAATCCTTGAGACTGATTCTCTTTCTTTATCATGGCAACTAGTGTCTTGAACAAGACATCAGACCAGTTGACTTTAAGATTTGAGGCGATAATGGCCATGAAAAGGAATTTTTGCAGAATGATTTTATCAAATGCACCAGCGTTGGCTAGAATTCCATTTGCCACTATATTGGCCATTAGTCCGAACTCAATTTTCAGATCTCGTTTCTGGCAAGTTGGAGAAGAGATAGGAGAGTCAGAAAGAGAGAAATTACTTCTCCAAAGCTTAGTGTTGCCATCTGGCAGAGTAGTAAAGTCGGTGATTCCAGCGACTGATAACTTGAACAAATCAGCGAACATCTTCTTGGTAATGCGAAGGTTCTTTCCCTGAATAGCAAAAAAGATTTCCTAATTCTCCATGAAAGCGGAGTCGAAGAATTAATGAGCGAAGGATAAAGTTGGCGGGCATTCAGAACATAGCTTGGATTGGCTTATTGGTCATGGCGAGCATAGATGCAAAGTTTACAGTTATGGTGTTGTGGGTAATAGAGACAACCATTGATGAGTTGAATGCAAGAAGTTTGAAGATTACAATTTGCAAGACAACCTTGACAAGCAAACACTCACATGATAGTACAGTGCTAAGATGTTAAATGTTTGAAGTAGAGTAAAATGATGATGTAAATTTGATATGAGTATATCCGGTTCGGGGAAGTACAGATCAATCCACGTGGCAGACTGTCAGTGGAAGGATTTTAAAATTTTGAAAATATTTCAAACGGCGGTATAATGAGTAATTTCATATTTTAAGAAATTAACCATCACGTCATATAGGGCATTTAGAAATTTGAGTGATTTTTACGCAATAACTTTGAGAAATGTGTCCGACTCATAAAAGCGAACCGGCTGGCTTTGATATGATTAGAGAGTTGCAGTTTGAAGTCATGTAATAAACATGGGTTGCCCATTTTTCAATCCCAGCGATTGAAAACATGTTCTTTTTAACCCATTATTTTATCGAATTAATCTATATTTCCCCCTAAATATTTGCATTAAATAGCTTTAAATGAACTTATCCTCGAAAAATGAACCGTAGATGATTGACAGAGATCTCTTCATATTCTCCTGTCAATGAGTCATTATGTTGATTGCGACCCTTCATATGGTTCGAATCTATAAATAAAAGCAAAAGAGTTAGTCACGAAATCACTAAAAACTTTTTAAAGATCAGATAATATACTATCAAGGCAAGAGCAATGGACAATGCAAGCATCTCGAGAGAACCGGACATGGCAGAAGAGTTCCAGCAGTCCATAGTGGCTACTCACAAGCTGAAGATAGAGGACAATGTTTTGGAGAAGACGCTGTCCACCTAGAGCAAGCTCCAGGAGCTGCAGTTCCTCCGGAAGATGGATATCCCTGAAGGAGGACCTGTTGCCACAAGGGGACTTGTGGCAAGAGAGAAGAAGTACCGACTACGTCTAGGTGTCACCCATGCTGCTGACATCTTCAAGGATGAAGGTGTCTATCTCCTAATGCTCCTCAAGGAGTAGAAGGTTCTGCAAAGGATTGCCTTCTCAGAAAATCTCCTGAAGACCAGCATCGGCGGAATGGGCACCTGGATGTCCTTCTGGAGGGATGCTGTAGATAGGGATATAACCAATGTAGAAGCCCGTTTTTATCAATAAAAACTCATTTTGTTTTATTGCTAGTCTTGTTTTTTATGCTTTCTGTTTATTATTTCCTACACTTAATCCTGGAAGTGAACAACATATAAAGAATGGTAAAGAGATTAAGATAAATCAATTAATCCAACAATATTTCTTAAATAAGAAACTTAGCGTCCGGTAGAGGCTTGGTGAATATGTCTGCTGCCCGTTGGAACATATTCAAGGCGAATCTCTTTCTTCATGACATGTTCTCGCATGAAATGATGTCTAATGTCGATATGCTTTGTCCGAGAGTGAAATACATGATTATACGTGATGGCTATTGCACTTGTGTTGTAACAGAAGATAGGAGATTCAGCGGTTTGAATTCCACAGTCTTTGAGCTGCTGTTGCATCCACAGCATTTGAACACAACAACTTCCAGCCGCAAGATACTCTGCTTCAGTGGTTGATTTGGCAATAAACATTTATTTCTTGTTGAATCAAGATATTATTCTATCGCCCAAGAAGTGACATGAACCGCCGGTGCTTTTCCGGTCAATTTTTCATCCTGCGTAATCTACGTCTGAATAACCTACGAGATTAAAGTTTGAATCTTTGGGATATTGTAAGGTCTAGAAAATTCGAACGACATAATCTGACTGCATGTAATATAGGGCTTTTGCTAAAATATGTGTTTGATTATTTTTAATGCATTAAATGCATGGTCATGATATGAATAGGTGTTTTATTTCATGGTTCGTTAAGAATTCATGCATTAGGGCTTTTAGTAGTATTTCGCGCTCGATCGAGGAACGGAGACCGGGGACAGTTAAGGAAAAATATTTTGATTAAATAATTATTTTTAATTATTTAATATATGGTGTAAATAAGTGAGATTTTCGAAAATGGGCCTAGACAGATTATTTTTACTCACCGGATCATATTTTAAACCGGTATGCAAATTTTAGCAAGTTGGAAGACTTTTTGAGGATTCAGACAATATTTTCAAAAACGTACCTAAACGAAATATTTTTCGGAAGAGTTTTTGGGCTTAATGGGATTATTTAATGCATAATGGGCCCAAAATTCTACTAGACTTCATTATTTTAATTAGGGCCCAATATACATTAATCTTTTTATTTATTAAAACCTACCAAGTAAACCCTAAACCTAATCCTCACACTCTCGGCCGCCTCTCATCACCTCCAACAGCTTCTCCTTGTCCAACAGCTGAGTGGTGGTCATTTTTTGCAAGAAAAATTCGGTAGAAACATCGCCCCATCCTCGGTGTTCGTCCCTCGCTCCGTTGGTCATCATTTCACATACGGTTTTGCATTAAGGCACGTTCTATACCATCGTTTTCTCATATTTCACACCATACTATCTACTTTTGAATTATTTTGCATGATAATGGCTCGATCGAAAGTTTTAAATCGTTTTCGGTGTGGTTTATGCATGAAACCTTGGATTTTCTTACATGCTACTCACGTTTTGTTCATGTGTTGTAAGGGCTGCCTGGATCGAGTAGTAGGGGACTCAAAAAAGTCTTAATGGTGGCGTCTAGATTTTGTGACCGAATCTGGAAGAGGGTTTGTGAGGGACTAGCCACGACTTGTTGTGGGTTGGGAAGTATAAGCCTCAATCGAGCTTTGGTTGAGAGGGGAGGTTACGTGGGGACTGTCCAGGCGAGGTACTAGGTTCTGAGAGGCCTGAGTCATGAGCCCTGATGGTCCACTCGTGGTCTTGTTTAGTGCAGGAGGATTTGTGCATGGCTAGAGCTCGATCTAGCCATGCCACACTCGCGTTGGGTGTTTCCGTGGATACCCTATTGCATGGTTCGATGGGTTGGTCCAAGGGGGGTCCTAAGGGTTCGGGCATGGTCCTAGGGTGGCTGGCTAGGGTTTGGTCTTGGTGGCTTGGGGCTAGGGCCGAGGGTTAGCGCCTAGAGTCAAGTAAAGGTTGGGTGGTTCTTGCGCGTGAAAATTCCAGCAGTTGGTCGCGGGTTTTTGAGGGCCTTAGGTTGTTTAAATTAAGTGGTTTAAGGGCTGGTCATGTAGGTTTGAGTCATGGTTTTAGTTTAAAAAAGTTTGGTGGAGTTTCAGGTTGATTTGGGTTAAAACCGGGATCTCGGTCCAAGTTTTAAAACGAATTATAGAAATTAATGCATGGGCTCGAGTTTACATCTAAGAAATGGTTATAATTATGTTTTGGAGTGTTGTAAGGAGTTTGGTTAGCATTGGGTCAAAATTTTGAGGTCCAGGGATAAAACAGTCAATTAAGGTTTCCAGGGGCAAAATGATCATTTCGCACGCGGGTCAAATTACTGGCCCTAGCAGCGCCCTGAACACTAAAATTGCATGTTTTAGACGTATATGTTATTACAAATATGAATTTTTATGAAAATACGAAAAATACGTTGTATTCTTGGTTTGAAGAAATTTACGTATGTGCATGATTTTTATAAATGATGAATACAATGACATGTTTTGAAGGAAGGGAGTTCGTTGTGACTAATACAAACACGAACACCAACACGAACATGAACATGTAAGGCCAAAGCTCAGTGGATGGGTAATAATGTCACTGATGTCCCCGTCGCCGGGTACCGCAGTTATACGTAGATGGATCCATCGACTAGAGCTGATACGAAAGTCACAACTAATGAGCGGAATTAAAATAAAAAAAATTGAACACATATATGTTGATATGATGCGAATTGGACACGTTTATGATTTGACATGTCATGCTTACATTTTTTTAAGATCATGATAGATATGTTAATTATAGTACTTTTCACTGTTGCATGTTATGTATATGTACTTGCTATCTTGAGTCTTTAGACTCAATAGGTGTGATTGGTGCAGGTGAGCATATTGATGTGGAGACTGGAGGCGCCGAAGACTGAGTAGGCGGGCTGGATGTGCGCACACTAACCCGAGGACCATATTTTCCGCACATTATGTTTATGAGTTAGGAGTGAACATGGATATTTTCATACACTTGCATTTTTGCATGTCGATGTTTTGTCAGGATTTTTACATGCTTCTCATTTGTTTTATTTTACACGACCGTCTAGGGTTGATGATTTCTCTTATTTTTAACTGCAATATTTTTACAAGTAATTGAATAATTTTATTTTAAAACATGTGATTGACAGCTGTTATTGCATGAATACATTTAAATGTATTTTCAAAAATCAGTTCATAAAAAAAATAAAAAATTCTGGCAGTATTTTAAGTAGAAGACATTTCAGATACCAAAAACCCATATTAGTTGTACCTTTAAGATATTTAAGAATATTTTTAGCAGCAGTATAACGTGATTGTATAGGATTAGCTTGAAAACGTGCATATAAACAAACCGCAAACATGATGTCTGGCTGGCTAGCGGTCAGATATAACAGTGAAACTAAAATGTCCACTACTTAAATACTACTAGAATTTTTTTAAAAAAAATGCTTTGGCCGAAATTTATATACACATATGCCTATAATTAAGTCGAATAATTAACTTTTAAACTATTAAATAATTTCGACTAACTGAAAAATCAACTGCATTTAAATCTAAAAATCGTAAAGAGTCAAATAAATTTAAACTTAGAGATTTATAAAATAGCATAAATATTTAAAATCCAATCCATAACACTCCTAAACATATCAGTCGTAATAATCCATGAAAAAACTGTTTTATCATAAAATGCTAGTGCGGAAGAACCGCGAGGTTCTCGGGTTATCGTGCTCCAACAACTTAGCCAGATTAGTCCTCAGCACCTCTAGTCTTCTCCAAATAATGCTCACCTGCACCAATCACAACTAATGAGTCTAAAGACTCAACACACCTGTATCACTATAACAAATACTTAAACATATCATGCAACAGTGAAAAGTACTGTAATTAAAATAAGTTTCATGATCCGTAAAAAGGTAAACATGTCGAGTCAGATCAAATCGTGTCATATCATATAATCATATACGTGTTCATTTTCCTTTATTGAATTCAGATAATTAGTTGTGACTTTCGTATCTGCTCTAAGTCAATGGATCCATCTATGTATAACTGTGGTACTCGACGGCGAGGACATCAACGAAAGTTTTACCCATACTGAGCCTTGGCCTTGCATGTTCGTGTTCGTGTTCGTATTAGTCACAACCAACTCACCTCCTTCAAAAATGTGTCATCGTACTCATCACTTGTAAAATTCATGCATATACGTATATTTTCTTAAAACCACGCATGCAACATATTTTCTAGCATTTTCATAAAAATTCATATTCATAATTAACATATACATTTTAAATATGCAATATGTATTGTCGGGGCACTGCCAGAACTGGTAACTCGATCCACCCAACTTTATCAAACTCCTTAAACATACTTCTAATCAATCCTTAGACGTATCTCGAACGCATGCATCAAACTCTATATTTCGTTTCAGGGCTTAGACCGGAGTCCCATTTAACCCCAATTAACCCGAGACTTGATAAAATTTTAACCATAGTTCAACGACTCCTGATCAAACCCGTATGACTCTACTTAAACCATTTATAACCACAGACATGTCGGTATAACTTACTTGAACCCCCAAAACGAGCAATATCCACAAAAATCTCGAAAATACATGTCATGTACTAGAGCCTAGGTGCTCGTAGTGTAGTACTACGACGCTTGGTGAGCGCCTAGGCACCAAGCACCAGCATTGTGGCGCTTCAAGAGCCGAAGCTCAAGCGCTGCGGCGCCACCCCTTGCGACCAAAACCCCAAATCAACTTCAAAGCCAAACTCTACCCCACGCCCAAACGGCCTGGACCAGGCTCAAACCAGCCTCTCCTAGACCAATACTGACCCTTACTAAACTGCCCTAGCCGTGGACCCTAGCCCCATGCACATGAATCTACGCGTTCCACCCGAAAGTCTCAAAGCCGAGCCCTAACCATGCCTAGGTTCCTCGATTTACTCCTAGCTCATGAACAGCTGTGCTCGAGTCACTCTAGGCCACGTCTCAGACCCACCAGGGTCTAATCCAAATCCTGGAACTCCTCTTACACCGCTGCACCCCTTGAAACATCCGATCTAGCCAAGACACGCACCATACGAACCAACCAATCAGCTTCCCTACCTCGACATATTCCCGATTTGGTCTTGGCATCTAAAGACCTTCAAAACCTGTTGTAACATGATTCCTTGCCCTCAAAAGTTCGGCAGCCCTTCAACCATAACACAAACGTGAGGTACAAGGCAAGAAAACCATATTTGTTCATGTAAAAACCATGTAAATTCAATGCACAACAGTAGTTCTATTAATTATCATACATAATCATTCAATATACATATCATGATGTGATTGATGAGAGAAAAAGGGTGTAGGGCCTGCCTTAGTGAAGTTTTGAACGCAAAAAGACGACCAACGGAGTGAGGGACGAACACCGGAGGGACGGGGTAAGCTTCTACCGAATTTTTCTTGCAAGAAGTGAAGCAAAGATGCTGCTAGGTTTGATAGGGGAGGGGCGGCCGTAATGTGGTGAGGGATTAAGGTTTTGGGAGTAGGGTTTGATAATAAAATGAGTGTGTATTGGGCCTATAATTAATATTAGTGAGGTGTAATGAGCTTGGCTCAGAAAACTCTTTGTTGGAACATTTCATGTTCACAATCTTGATTTTGATGATAAAAAAACTTGTTATTTTGTTTCTAATGATTTTACCTAAGTGCGCAGATACTGGAACTGATCAGGATTCGAAATGATCAGTTATCAAGCCAAAACTGAAGCTATCGAGAAGCAAACTGAAAGTGCCAACTGAATGATCAAACTGAATCAGTCCAAATAATGTATCAAGAGCAGTTCAACTAATTGTTCAGTTGATAGGTGATTCAGCAGAAGACCTTCAAAAGACCGGTCAACTGATGAAAAGCTCAACTGATGATAAGCCCAACTGATCAGTTCAACTGACGAGTCAACTGATTTCACTAGCCCAACTGAAGATCAGTTTAACTGACCAGTTCAGAGCATCAGTTAGGAATCAATCAGTTTGCAGAACACGAAAAGCTTATTCAATGGAATCCAGATGTGTGCACTGAGGAAAATTATTGTACGATCAAAGATACAATAATGGACATTGCAGCAAAGCTTAAAGACAAAATGTTCCAGCGTAGATGATGGAAAAGTCGAGACCCAAATCTCAAGGAACACATTCAAGCTGCAACAGATACAATAATTGAGTCTCACTGTACGTTCAGCCAAACACCTATAAGTAGAAGCTTAAGATGAGTGAAGAAACATATATATATGATAGAACAAGTTTGTGAAGATACAGAGAAAAAGGGTACGCAAATTGCATATCGGCTTTCAAGAAGCAATCAGTCCAGAGGGAACACTTCATTGTGTTATCAACTTAGATTAGAAGCACAATTCCCTCAGTGTGTGAGAACACTTTCATGTTGTACTCAGAGATCAGTTCTCACACACACACACATACACCCACCACTCAAATATAGTCTTGCACAAAGACATTAAACTTGTGTATGTAGTCTTTGATACACAAACATTAAAGAAGTGTTGGCTGAAAGGTTATGCCTTCAATCTAGGCTATGAGTTCAGATTAGGCAGTAGGGTATGTCCTAAGCTGAGTAGGTTTGTACAAGGTGTTGTATAGATCAAAGTCTTCTAGTGGATCCTACCCAGGTGGTAGAAGGGGTGACGTAAGAGCATTTGAAGTCTCCGAACATCCATAAATATATCTTGTGTGCTTAAATGATTAACTGTTGTTTTAAAATTGATTTGATCAGTTCGAGGTGTTATCAGTTCATTTCTTACCATAACTGAACTGACACATCTGAGAACTGATCCTATGATTTTCAATTATTCAGTTTTACATAAGTTAAAATGCTTTCAAATATAACAGCTTTCTTTACGAAGGATTACTTCAAGTTTCTTCCGCTTGGCATTAAAACCAAACTCGATTTAATTCATCGATATTAACATTCTTAGAACACGAGCTATTGCAGCTCATTGGAGAATATTGTGTTTGAAGCATCTCAAAGGTGCCTAGCACACGATCCTTCACTCTTAAAACAAGCCCATTAGGCTCAACAATACGTATGTAAAATATTTCGTTTTGGTGCTTTTTCAAAAATATTATCCGAACCCTCAAAAAGTCATATGCTTTGCTAAAAATAGCCTACCACTCTCTGTTCCTCGTTCGAGTGTAAAATACTACTAAAAGCCCAAATAATGTAATTCTAGTAATTCATGAAATAAAACACATATTCATGTCATAAACATGCATACAAAAAAATAATTAAACAAGAATTTTAATAAAACCCTAGATTTGCATGCAGTCAGGTTATGTCGTTCGAATTTCTAGACCTTACAATTCCTCCCCCATTTTAATTGAATTTCGTCCTCGAAATTTAAAACATACCAAATAGCTCTGGGTAATGACTCCTCATCTCCGTCTCAATCTCCCAAGTAGCCTCCTCCTCGGAGTGATTCAGCCACTTGAATTTGATCATCTGAATCACCTTGTTCTGGAGTCTCCTCTCATGTTTGTCCAAAATCTGGATAGGCCTTTCCTCGAAAGACATGGCTTCAACTGCAAAGGCTCGTAGTTCAGCACATCCAAAGGATTCGACATGTACTTTCGAAGCATCGAGACGTGAAACACATTACGAACTCCCGTCCGATTCGGCGGCAATTCAACTCTGTATGCTAGTGTCCCAACTCTCTCGAGGATCTCGAATGGTCCTATGAATCGAGGACTTAGTTTGCCTCTCTTGGCAAATCTCATCACACCTTTCATAAGTGCGACTTTCACAAATACGTGGTCACCCACTACAAACTCTAAATCTCTGTGCCGCTTATCAGTATAACTCTTCTATCGGCTCTGTGTAGCCTTCATCCTATCCTGGATCTTGACCACTAGCTCTGCAGTCTGTCTGACAATGTCTGGACCCAACTATGCTCTTTCCCTTACCTCATCCCAATAGATTGATGACCTACACTTTCTCCGATAAAGCTCCTCGTAAGGAGCAATATCGATAGATGCTTGATAACTGTTGTTGTATGTGAACTCCACGAGAGGTAACTTCGGCTCCCAGTTGCCCTGGAAGTCGATCACGCAAGCTCTGAGGTAGGTCCTACAAGATCTGAATCACTATCTCAGATTGACCGTCGGTCTGAGGATGGAAGGTTGTACTGAATAGCAACTTGGTACCCAATGCCTGATGCAGACTCTTCCAGAAAGCATATGTAAATCTGGGGTCCCTGTCTGATACAATGGACACTGGAATCTCATGCAATCTGACTATCTCTCTGATGTTCAGCTCTGCGTACTTGGTCATGGTGAAAGTCTTCTTGATCGGTAGAAAATGTGCTGATTTGGTAAGTCGATCAACTATCACCCATATGGCATTATACCCTCCAACGGTCCTCGGTAGCCTGGTCACAAAATACATAATGATGTTCTCCCATTTTCACTCTGGAATCGGGATCGGTCATAGCTTTCCTGCAGGTATCTGATGCTCTGCCTTAACCCGGCCACCAATACAAAGACTGTAGATCCATATACATCTTCGTACTCCCTGGGTGAATAGAGTACGGGGTGCTGTGGGCTTCCCTCATAATTTATTCTCTCAACGAATCACCGCTAGGAACCCACAGTCGGTCAAGATATCAGACTATGCCATCCTCAACAGAATACAATCTCGACCCTTAGACTCACACACTGTAGCGCTGCGGCACTTGGTGAGCGCCTAGGCACAAAACATCAGCGCTGCGGCACTTCAATAGCTGAAGCTCAAGCGCTGCGGCGCCAAGTGAGCAGCGCCGCTGCGCCACCCCCTGCAACCAAAACCCCAAATCAACTTCGAAGCCAAACGCTATCTCACGCCCAACTGGCCTCTCCTAGACTAACTCTTACCCTTACTAAACTGTCCTAGCCATGGACCCTAGCCCCATGCACACGGAGGTACGCGGTCCACCCAAAAGTCTCAAAACCGAGCCCTAACCATGCTTAGGTTGCTCGGTTTACTCCTAGCTCGTGACCAGCTATGCTCGAGTCACTCTAGGCCACGTCTCAGACCCACCAGTGTCTAATCCACCTCCTGGAACTCCCCTTACACCGCTGCACCCCTTGAAACATCCGATCTAGCCAAGACACGCACCATACGAACCAACCGATCGGCCTCCCTACCTCGACATATTCCCGATCTGGTCTTGGCATCTAAAGACCTTCAAAACCTGTTGTAACATGATTCCTTGCCCTCAAAAGTTTGGCAGCCCTTCAACCATAACACAAACGTGAGGTACAAGGCAAGAAAACTATATTTGTTCATGTAAAAACCATGTAAAATCGATGCACAATAGTAGGTCTATTAATTATCATACATAAATCATTCAATATACATATCATGATGTGATTGATGAGAGAAAAAGGGTGTATGGCGTCGCCGCCTTAGTGAAGTTTTGAACGCAAAAAGACAACCAACGGAGAAAAGGACGAACATCGGAGGGACGGGGTAAGCTTCTACCGAATTTTTCTTGCAAGTAGTGAAGCAAAGCTGCTGCTAGGTTTGAGAGGGGAGGGACGGCCGAAATGTGGTGAGGGATAAGGGTTTTGGCAGTAGGGTTTGATAATAAAATGAGTGAGTATTGGGCCTATAATTAATATTAGTGAGGTGTAATGGGCTTGGCTCAAAAACCTATTAAAACAAGCTCATTAGGCCCAACAACACGTAAGTAAAATATTTTGTTTTGGTGCATTTTCAAAAATATTACCCGAATACTCAAAAAGATTTCCGCTTTGCTAAAAATCGCCTACCGGTTTAAAATATGGCTCAACGTGTAAAAATAATACAAAGGGCTCATTTTTTTCAAAATTCCTAATCATTACATCATATATTAAATAATTTAAAAATAATTATTTAATAAAAAAAATTTCTTTAAACTGTACCCGATCTCCGTTTCTCGTTCGAGCGTGAAATACTGCTAAAGCCCAAATAATGCAATTCTAGTAATTCATGAAATAAAACACATATTCATGTCATAAACATGCATAAAAAAATAAATAAGCATTTTAATAAAATCCTAGATTTGCATGCAGTCAGGCTACGTCGTTCGAATTTCTAGACCTTACAGAACCAATCAATCACCGGTACATGGTTGTATCTATTGATATTCCCCCTTCATCTTTGTCCAGTTTGATTGATGAGCTCATTGGGGTAGGAGCTTTAGAGCAATTTTCCATACCAAACTTCTTTATCGTGTCTCTTTTATACTTCGCTTTGTCAATGAAAATGTCATTTTCTGACTGCTTGACTTGCAGTCCAAGAAAGAAGTTTAATTATCCCATCATGCTTATTTTAAACTGATCCTGCATTAACTTGGAGAATCTTTCACACAATTTAGGATTAGTTGACTAATATAATATTATCAACATAAAATTGCACAAATAATGAACGATCATCTTTTGAAAATCTAAACAGTGTTTTATCAATCGTTCCAATTGAGAAATCATGATCAAGTAAGAACTTGGTTAAAGTATCATACCATGCCAGTGGTGCTTGTTTAAGTCCATACATGATGAGGATGAGTGTGACTAACGAAGCCAGGTGGTTGTTCTACGTATACTTCCTCATTAAGCAAACCGTTTAAGAATGCTGACTTAACATCCATTTGATATACTTTAAAATCTTTGAATGCCGCAAATGTAAGAAATATTCTAATTTCCTCTAATCTAGCAACATGAGCAAATGATTCATCAAAGTCAGAAACTTCCTCTTGTCTATAACCTTGTGCTTATGGCTTTGTTTCTAACTATTGAACCGTTCTCGTCCATCTTGTTTCAAACACCCATCTAGTATCAATTACATGCAGATTAGCAGGTCGAGGAACTAAGTGCCAAACTTTGCTTCTTTTGAATTGATTAAGTTCTTTCTGCATAGCATCTATCCAATTGGTATAATTCAATGCATCACCGATTTTCTTAGGTTCTATCTGGGAAACAAATGCAGTATGCATAAATTCATCAATCATTTGTTTTCTAGTTCTAAGAGGAGCGGTTGTGTTACCGATGACCAGCTCGAGTGGATGATTTTTTTTCCACTGGGGACATGGTTTATATGGATTGAGCTCTGTTAATTGATCTGTTGCGTCTTCTTGTTCCACCATTTCCTCCTCTAGCTGGTTGGTTTCCTCCGGGTGATTGTTCACCGGTTCATCCACTTGATGAAGTTGTTCTTTGACGGTTGGGCTTTGTTCAGAAATATTTTCAACCATTCTTTTCAAATCTATCTCATCTTCACTGATAGATTCAAGGTTAGTAGCATCTAATTTATCGATTAAATCATGAATGTTGTTACTATTATTATCGTGACAAATGGATGATTCATCAAATACAAAATATATAGATTCTTCAACAGTAAGAGTTCTTTGATTGTCTTCAGCTCTTGTTTTATAAGCTATCATTCCAACGGTCAAAAAAATGTTTAACGTAAACATGTAGCATTGGAATGATGTGTCACTATCAGCTACAATAACATTAAATGTTCATCAGTAAACATTTAATGTTCTCTTTGCTTGTGTAGTTTTGAATCCCGTAACTTTGAAGAGTTGTTGCTGAACATCCTTTTGTAGTAATTGTTAGCTTCATCAGAACTTGTAGGATGTTTAAGCAATTTTTCTAATATGGGATAGTGACATTAATGAAGATCTTTATCGGGACTGTTGCAGGACATGGTTGACTTGTAGCGGAGCAAAACCATTGAATGTCCTGAGCCGGTCAGAGAATGTCTTTCATTAAGTGAACAATGAATGGCTCTTTAATGAAGCGGTTGAAGACTTTGAACAGCCGGTAAGAAATCTTCTAACGGTTGAAACTTCTTCAAGCTACTGAAATGCGGTAGGCGGTTGATCTCCAAACGGTTTGAAGTGTTTCTGTTATACAAAATAAATTGCGGCTGTTTTCCTGAAACAGTTAGATGTTGTTTTGATTTTGTCAATCGCCCAAACTTTAGGGTAATAATAATTTCTTAACAATAATTATCCCACCAACCTTTAAGTTGACTAGTAAAATCTGTTGTAATCATTTTAGCAATATTCTTATCATTTTTTCCTGAAATTTTACATGCAATACTATACATAAATGTTTGGTGAGCAGTATTATAAATTTTTTTATCACTAAAACCATCAATATTTTATTCATAAATACTTTTTCAATTATAACTATTAGAGAAAATGCATTCTTGTTATTTAAAAAGAATATCCATAGGGGCAGATATATCATAATAGTATTTAGTTTGAGTAGGTTTATCTGCCATTTTATTTTATTAATTTCTTCATCAGAAGAATTTTTAATATTTTCAAACTCTTCATTAATAGTATTTAAATAAAGGGATTTAAATTTTTCTAAACCAGAAGACTGAAATTTAAAATCTTTTATTTCTAAAGGGGATTGAATAGAAGAAGATGTAATAGCAACAATATTAGTTTCTTCTTTAACTTGTATATGAACATCATGTTTAATCTGATTGATAGTCATAAATATAATCTATAATAAATGTTTTAAAAAACTAAGGAACATAATGTATTTATTTATTTTGATTTTCACAGTACTTATAAAATTTTGTAATAATATAATCAAATTCTTTTTCAGATATACTTTTAAAGTACTAATCTCTGAAAGATTCCCATTTGGAATTATAAAATTCATGATTGATCATCGCTCTTCCACGAGATCCTTTAGTAAAATTAATTTTTGATTTATTATCCAATAAATATTAAAATTCATTTCTGAAACTGTATCAGTTTCCCTAACTTTTTGAAAATTATTTTTATGAGCTATATTATTTTGATTAATGATTAAATCTCCTACTGTATCTTTTATAGAAGATTCTATGTCTTCAATTATTTGAGAAGTAGAAGCTCTAGAAGTTTGTGGAACATCCACCATATAATCTAAAGGTGAAATAAAAGAGTGACTTGATCTTGATATAGCATAAATAGAAGGTGGTAATAATCTTTTTTGTTCATTATTGAACTGTATTTGAACAGAACTTCATTAATTTGTATAATTTGTTGTAAATCTCTATTTATTATAGGATTTATAGAAACAACTTGTTCAATTATCAAGTTTTCTGGAAATTCAATTTCTTCCCATTTTATAGATCTACAAATTGTAATATTAGATTTACTAAATAGTTTCTATTAGAATTGTTTTATTTAATTGTTTATCAATTCTTTTACACATATGATTTAGAGTGAATAATGGTTTATAATAGATACGATAACATATACATATTATTTATGTTTCATGAGTATAATTATAACCATGAGTTTTAATATTTAATGTTAAATAATCTAATAAATTTATATTAGACAAAGATAAAGATAAAGATAAATTAGGATAAACATCAAAATATACTGGACCATGAGCCAAACTGGATTAAATAATTCCCATAAGAGATTGTTTCCAATTTAAATTTCTACCATATCTTAAAACTGTTATAAAACTTTCTAGTAAACCTTCATAAGTTAAAGGTCTAAAAGCTATTTGAATTAATCTAATATGAATAAATTTATAATTTTTCCTATAAGGTAAGATGTCTTTATCATGTAATAATCTAATAATCATTTCTTCATTATGAAAAGGTACATATGATTCTATAGTTTTAACAATTTTTTAAAGTCAATTTTTTCAAAGGTTCCTAATTTGTAGATAATTTTAGGTTCTATCTTAGAAAAGTCCATTTATTTAATAAATCTAAATTTTCTGGTAAATCATATTCTTCATTTAAACTGTTTTGAACAGTTTCTTTCATACCAAAAATATTCATTAAGTAAAAGTGCTAAATCATAAACCAAAACTATTTCATGGCTTTGATATCATCTGATGCTTGGAATAAAAATTGAGCTAGTAAAAAGAGGCATTTAATTCTTAGAATAATGATTAATATAAGGTTCACATATGGAAATTTTACAAAAGATAAAAGAATTTAACAAAGATATATCAAAGAAATTAAACAACAAAGGATTTTACCAAGGTCCACCTCAGAAATATAAATTCATACAAATCACCCACAAACGCCTTAAATGCCATTTCTCGGCTAAGTAGGCTAAATAGCTACAACATGAATTTATAATTTCCTGGTTAAATTTGAACCTTGTGTTTACCATCTCCTGGTTCTTCTCTTACCTTACCTTTAACCACAAACCTTATAATAATCTTAGAATTCCAAAACTTAAATAAATATTTTGTTATCTCATATTGATTCTAAGTTACAAATAAATATAGATCATATCATAGTAAACCCATGATTTAGCACAAATAACCTAGCTTTTCATTCAAGCTAACATGAAGTATCATAAAAATTAAAATTTAAAAATTAAAAACAGAAATTAAACTTACAAGTTTGTACACCAAGAACTTGAAGCTTTTATTGAACACTTTAAGAAAGTTTTTACAGAGAGAAAAGAGGGGAGCAAATTCGACAGTGCCTCTCTAAAGGCACAATACATTCTATATATAGAGGGAAGAGCCGAACATGTATCCCCGGATTCCAACTAAAAATATAAAATTCTTTATAAAAGCAAATAGTGACAATGTCACAATAGTCAAAAAGTATATAGTGATATTCCACTAAATTTGTCAGTATCTTAATATATTAAAAATGAATATTCTAGTCATCCTTAATATTATCTTTTAATGAATTTTTTAAATTTGAAAATATATTACTAATGTTAGAAAAATTGGGAATATCTTTATCTGGATCTTGAGCATTCTGCATTTGTATAAATGAATGAATTGATTTTCACTTGATTCAGACGCCATAGATTTATCTGATTTGGAATCTGAACATCTAATATTCTCATAAAGATCTTTCTTCATCTCTTCAAAAGAGACTTCAATCATTTTATCTTTGAAATAGATGTCAGAATATTTCTGATTAAGAATCTTGAAAGGACTCATCGAGTCTTGTTCCTTTTTTTGTTGTTTATTATAATCTTGCTGACAAGATAAAAAAAATTTCTTCCATATTTTGAAGAGTTTCAATTCCATAAGGCTTTTCTGTGTCAGGATCATTTCTTAACAATTTGTCACAAAATTTTGTAGAACTAACTTTCCATAGGCCGGAAATTATTTCATCAGTATAACCAAATTTTGGTTTCCATCTCCATATCCATGGAATACCAAATTCCATAAAGAATAAACATAAAGTTTTTCCGTCTATCCAATGTTCTAAGAATGAATTTTTAATTTTTGGAGAAACATTCAACCAAATATTTATAGATTTTATAAAAATCTTCGACAAAGTTTTTGCTGATGGACCAAAGATTTTCCACCAAATTAGAAACCAGTTAGGAACTGGATAATGAAAACATTTTCACTGATTTTTAGAAATCAAGTATATTTTATTTTTTCATTTTCATAAAATAGAGTTTTGTTTAAACTCTCAATATAATCCCAAAAATTGAATTTAAAATTCATTTGATGATTTTGAGAATAAAATTCTTTTTTAAATAATGGATAGTTTTAATATAATTATCTTATTCATTTTTAAAAATAATTATATTTATATATTTATTTAAATATATTAATTTTAAAATAGTGTTAACCAAAAATATATTTATATATATAATTAAAATAATAATTTGCATTAAAGATACGAGTATAAATATTTATTATTTCAATAAAGATAAATTTATTTGAGAAACTTAAATTTACAGTGTCACACATAATAATTACGAACTACACAAGTATTTACAATTTTTTTGTAATTCATTAAATTAAATAAATAATAATTATTAATAAAAATAAAAATAATTATTCGGAAAAAATATCTTCAAATTTACTATAATATATTTTGAAAAAAAAATATGAAAAAAATTATAATAATGTGCTATCATACTTATAAAATTGTTAGAATCAATAGTCCAATTAAATTGTTTGTCAACATATTTAAGAAACTTTTCTCAAAGTAGAGAAAAAATAAATTTACCTAAACTAGTTTGAGTAAGTCTCACACGGGATGATCTTATAGATCTATATTCGTGGAACGAGTCGACTCGTCCCATATCTTGATTAAAAAATAATAATTTTGACATAAAATGTTTTTTTCATGAGTTGAGTCAGGTAAAAGATTGGTCTCACAAATTGACTAATGAGACGGTTTGTAGGATCGTTTGAATGTTTAGAAAAGAGCGTTGAATAAATAGTCGACACAATATGTAAGTTTCTTCGATTAGTTTAGATGGATTGGCAACTAAACTGAATATTCTCGAGTGTTTATGTAAGTTTGCTAACATATAAGTGCGGAAAGAAGTTACACTGACAAATTAGAACAAATCACAGAATGAATGGGAAGAGTAAACTGAAGTGTAAAAATAAACAGATATATTTCTGGACGTTTGGAAAACTGAAGCTTCAATGTTACCCTTTCTTCCTATAGGAAGATTCCCACTAGAAGACATTGGATAATACAAGTAGTTTGCAAGATCTCGATTCAGTTTGCTCTTAAACAATACCAAACTGAAACTTCTATTCTCTCAACTGATTAATAAACAAACTGCTATACAAGTGTAATACACAATGTTAATAACTTAGCACAAAATGATCCTTAAATAACTAGATAAAATTCTTTTAAGGTGTGCTAAGCTGATTCAGTTTCGCTCAGATATTTGAAAGATTTTGAAGACTTAATCTTAGCAGTGAATAATAGATATTTGCTTGGATTCAACTTTACCTCTATTTATACTTTTATAAATAGATCCGTTCAATCAAAAGTATCCGTTGGCTTGTTTTTAGTCCATGCCAATACTTTCTGACAATTTATACGTTGTTGCCATCAGTCTTGACTTGTACATTGTTGCGATCATTTTTTTCAGACTGCTTGATATGGACATCAGTTTAGTGTTTTGACATAGACTGATTCTAGGTAAACTGAAATCTTTTAGACTTATTTATTCAGTTTAGAAGCGTATCAATTTTGTTTAACTGTATCAGTTTCTCTTAAATCAGTTTTGCCTTAATATTATTTGTTAACCACCAAAATATACCAAATTCTTGATCCAACAATTTCTCCCTTTTTGGTGTTTGACTACATAATGCAAAAACTCCAATGTAGACAACTGAGAAGCAACTTGAGAAAATATATTGTCCGAAATTGATACACAAAATTCATTCTTGTTCTACATTTCTGATCTCGGGTACTGATCCACACTCTTATGTTTCTTCTTCCCCCTTTTTTGTCAATACTAGGAGTAGCTACATACCATCGTAGAATATGCATAACGAAAGCCATCTGGCCTGAAATATTGTCGATCTTAGAGGAAATCTAAGCGTGAATTGAATCGATTTTGGAAGATAGGTTGGTGTGAACCAAATCCATTTTCTGTGAAAGTGCATCATGAGAACTAGATAGTTGAGAATTTGAGGTTCGGTTCTTTCTCATAGAGTCCAGCTAAATGAATAGAGAGTGGACATCTTTGGATAAATTCTTGATATCCTTGACCACTTTGACTTTGTGATTTTCAATTTCATTATCTATCAATTTCTATCCAGTCTTGACCTGAGAAAGAAGAGCTGATATGCTGGTGAGATTCGTCATAATGTCGTCCATTTGAAACTCTTCACATATCTCCATCTTCGATGATTCAGCATGAATGAGTTCTTTGGGTGTAGAAAATAGGATAAACTGGTTGCTTGGTTCAGCAATGTCTAGTGATTCAACCAGTTGAGCAGGTTCAGTCTCGAGCTCTGTAGAAACTGAAGGAACTTCTGTAGTAGCTGAATCTTTGTTAACTGAAGATACTAGAGCAAGATGAGGAATTAGAGATTTAGTCATAAAGAATGTATCTGGAATCACGACACTAGTAGTGAGAGCTGATTTTTCTATGACCACTTCTTTGGATGTTGTCTTATCCCCATCAGTTGATTCAACGACTGTGATGCTGTCAGTAACGGTTTGATGATCTGATAAGCATCAATCAGTGGAGCTTCCACAACTATGTCAGTTGACACTGGCAAGTCTGAAGGTAGTTCAACTGAGACTTCAGTTGATATATCAGCTTTGTCAACGGAGCTGGATGAAGGGGCTGATGAGCTTTTTGCTACTGGTGGTTGGTCCGGAGCCAGTTCCGATGATTTCTTGGATTATTTGCTGCTCTTGGTGTCAATTGGAATGAACAGTTGTTGGTCCATTCCCAGAATTTGACTTGCATTTGAAGAGAGCTCAAATCTACATCTAGATGAGTACATGTGGCCCTGTCGTCGTGAGAAGGGCAAGTGAGATCATAATTCTTTTCAGTTCCTCACAAATCTAGTAAGTTTCTTGATGTGCATGAGGTTGAAGAATTGGTCTCGTCTTTCCACAGCATGCGTGACTGAGATGGCTTTCATGGCTTTCATGATCATCTTCTCCAAAGCAACAAATTTCTTCAGAGTGTCTTTATTCTTCAATTTTCTAGTAGAAGTGACTGTCCTAAACTGATACCACTCATCATAAAACTCAGCCTTGATTTCAGCATATTCATTTACCTCATCCATTAAGAGGTTGATTTGAGTCTAGACAGCAGATTGAGGAAGAAACTGCTCAACTTCTTCCATTTTTCCTTTCCCTTTCCCATCAGGTTGTTTGGATGAGTAAGAAGAAGCTAGCCCATATCTTGTACATACGATTGGATCTCTAATAACCACTCCTTGGGGTCTAACTACTGGTTAAATGGTAGGCGGAGTAACTGTTTGAAGAGGAGCAACCAATCCAACCAGTTTCAGCTTTTCTTTGGGTGGACTAGAAGCGCATTTGCAAAGGCCCTAGAACTTCTTGCTTGAAAATTTGCGGAAAATTAAAAATTTTCTTTTTAAAAGAACTTAAGTGGCCTCATTCATAAAATCACTGGTGAAACAAGTTCAATATTTCAAAATATTGCAGCGGAAGAAAATAAAATTTGCCAAAAATCACAATTTAAAAAAAATATCCAACGACTGATAAAATGTTTGCGGAATAAAATAACAACTGCTGCTCTGAGGTCCTCGGGTGCCACTACTGCCGACCCAAGCTGGCTCACTGGTCCCCGCCCTCGGCCCTGGCCTCATCAGTACCTACAACAATCAAGTCTAGTGAACCTAAAGACTCAGCATGCATATATCGCAGGTAACGAGTAAAAATCTGAATTAAAATATGCATGAGTTAACATATCCTGTCATGAGGCATGCTGAAAATAATCTGTACTGAGCAATTATAATACGTGCATAACTGAACTGATAATCACAGAAAAAAAATGTTTGCTCCTTGGAGCCTGTACTGAAATAACTGATAAAATTTTCTGTTGAGATTATGTTTTACGCCTGTGGCCACTGCACTAAGCTGAACTGATCGGTAACTGGCTACCGGGGAGGCTGAAACTGAACTGAGCTGGCCGGTCACTGGCGACCGGGTGGTACCATACTGAACTGATCGGTCACTGGCGACCGTATAAAATAACACTCCCACATAGTGAATGAACCACAAGCCATATCGCATAAATCTCAAAAATAATCATTTTCTATTTAATGCACGTAAAATAATTAACTGGCATAATGAAAATGTCCCGTAATTTTACCAACTGGATTGGATTGGATCGTCCCCAGGCTCGCTGCAACCTAACTGTGCTATGAAAAATATGCAATAGCTTAAACATGACCAACTACGCAATTTACGTTCAAAAGATGCGACTATGATGCCTAATGACTTCGCATTTAATCATGACTCCGAGCCAACCTGAAACGACACCAAACCGACGTATAGTCATGATTAAAATACACTGAAAAATCACAAAATAATGCTCCTAAAATGATAGGGTCGAAATCTAGGTGGAATGGAGGCCAAAACACGAAACGCTCTTTCGAGAGTCAATTTGGCACATCGCACCGTAAATTCTCGTACGACCTCAAAAATGATCCAAATGACGAACGGTCAAAAACATGACCTTCATAACTCAATGAGGCACTGTCCAGTCCAAGGCCATGGGCTAAAAGCCAAACAAGAACTCGAACGAGCCACCGAACCGACACAGCAACTTGCTGTAATTTTCCAGCAGCTGCAACCTTGCTTGCATCGCGTCGTTTGCGAGACTTTTGGCCATTGGGGCTTGAACCACCGACCAAATCCTCTCCAAAACGTCCCAAGGAATGATTCAAACCATGGCTAAGGGCTTTTGGCCAGCCATAGTTCGCACCATTCCAGCAACAACCGAAAACTCATACCGAGAATGCTTTTGTATGCGTGTGTAGTGTGTTGCTTCGATTGATGTCTCGTGTCGTTCCAGTGGCCATTTGATTGACCATGGCACGATCTAGACATCTAGGGGCATGGTGAACCGTGGCTAAGGGCCATAGGCCAACCAAGATCCACATCAAACCACACAATTCGAAAAACATGATGCTGTCAAAAGAAGGGAAACCGAGAGGGGAGGGGCTGTTCTTGTTGTTTATTTAAAAACCGATGAGCCATGGACCAAGCCACCAAAAGGGCGAATTAGTCACGTCTTAGACATGCTAGGGGAGTGATCCAACCATGGCTAAGAGCCCTTAGGGCAGCCAAGATCAGATCCAACCTCTTGACATAAAAACTGAAATTTTCGAACACATGAGAAGCAATGGGAAAGTTGCTGTCATTCTGAATTTCCAGCGAGCATGGGGTTAAGGATCATATCAAGACCAAGTCTTCATGCATTTGAATTTTGAATTTGAATTGCTATCAAATGATCTCTTGGGTGATTCTAGAGTATAGTGGTTATGAGGGGTGAGGAGGATGGTGCAAGATATAAGGATCATATCAAGACCAAGTCTTCATGCATTTGAATTTTGAATTTGAATTGCTATCAAATGATCTCTTGGGTGATTCTAGAGTATAGTGGCCGATTTCTCTCTTGTTTCTAGACTAGGATATGTCTACTAATTAATTACATGGTGCTCCCAAAAATCCTAGATTTATCCTACTAATTACATGCAAAGAAATGGTCAAAGTTGATGAGTTGGCAATTGAATCCTCTAGTAACCAAGGGGTGGCCGAAATCTACTAATAAAATGAATGTGGAGTGTTGTTTATTTACTAGATTAATAACTCTAAAAAGCCTCACTAATCCCTTAATTAATTTATTGAATAAATCCTTAATTAAGTAACTCAAATGAGCTTATTTTCTACTCACCTCAAGTTGCATAAATAAATCCCCAAATCTCCTTATTAACTTAAATTAACTTACTTGCTAGCTAAATTAACTTCTGGAAATATTTCTCAAATCTTAAATTCTATCTCAAAACTCCAACTCCGGTCCGGCCTCACTGAAATAACTGAAATGCTAAAAATCAAACTACTGAACTGAAATAATAAATAATTAACTTCAAACAAATGCATTTAAAATAATCATGCAATGAAGTCAACTAAATTTTAAAAATCTAGAATTATGCATGGCTTATACGTCTACTGATTTACGGGTTCTACAATCCTTCCCCCTTAAAATAAATTTCGTCCTCGAAATTAGAACTCACCGAATAACTCGGGGTATCGATCTCTCATCTCCGGCTCAGACTCCCAAATAGCTTCCTCCTCAGAATGGTTGAGCCATTTGACTTTGACTCGCTTAACCAACTTGTTCCGAAGTTTCTTCTCCTGACGGTCTAGGATCTGCACTGGTCTCTCCTCATAAGATAAGTTCGGAGTAAGCTGCAACGGCTCAAAGTTCAGGACATGTGAAGGATTCGCCATGTACTTCCTCAGCATGGAGACGTGAAAGACATTGTGTACTCCGGTCAGATTCGGCGGAAGAGCCACACGATACGCTAGCGTCCCAACTCTGTCGAGGATCTCAAACGGTCCAATGAATCTCGGACTGAGCTTCCCTTTCTTGCCAAATCTCATGACACCCTTCATAGGTGCCACTTTCACAAAGACATGATCGCCCACTGCAAACTCTAAGTCTCTCCTCCGCTGATCGGCATAACTCTTCTGTCGGCTCTGAGCAGTCCTCATCCTATCACGGATTTTGGCTACTACCTCTGCTGCCTGCTGAACAATCTCTGGACCCAACTCTGCTCTCTCTCCTACTTCATCCCAATGAACAGGAGATCTGCACTTGCGGCCATACAGTGCTTCATACGGAGCCATACCAATAGAAGACTGGAAGCTGTTGTTGTAGGTGAACTCAACCAGTGGCAAGTTCGACTCCCAACTCCCTGAGAAATCAATGACGCAAGCGCGAAGAAGATCCTCCAAAATCTGAATAACTCGCTCCGACTGCCCATCTGTCTGCGGATGGAAAGCTGTGCTAAACAGCAACTTCGTACCCAAAGTCGAATGCAAGCTATTCCAAAATGAGGAAGTGAATCTGGGATCTCTGTCGGATACGATCGAAACTGGAATACCATGGAGTCGGACTATCTCTCGGATATACAGCTCTGCATACTGAATCATGGTGAAAGTCATCTTAATAGGCAAGAAGTGCGCTGATTTGGTAAGACGATCTACAATCACCCAAATAACATTCGATCCCCTGGCTGACTTCGGCAATCCGGTCACAAAATCCATGGTAATGTTCTCCCACTTCCACTCAGGAATAGGAAGAGGCTTGAGCAAACCTGCTAGTCTCTGATGCTCGGCCTTCACTAACTGACAGGTCAGACACTCGGACACAAACCGTCTGATGTCCTTCTTCATCCCTGGCCACCAATACAATAGCTGCAGATCTTTGTACATCTTCGTACTCCCAGGATGAATGGAGTACGGGGACGTATGGACCTCTGATAAGATGTCTGCTCGGATAGAATCACTGCTAGGAACCCATATCCTATCTCGGTATCTCACAATACCGTCGCTGACTGAATACAAAACACTGCCCTTGGCTTCATCTCTCTTCTTCCACTGTGCCAACTGCTCATCTGCGGCCTGACCACTGCGAATACGGTCCAAAAGGGAAGACTGAATGGTCAAGGTAGATAGACGAGGAACTCTAGCTCGAGGGTAAGTCTCAAGATCAAACCTCTGCATCTCGATCTGAAGAGGTTTCTGAATCGTCAAATGAGCCATCACTGTGACTTTCCTGCTCAAAGCATCCGCAACTACATTAGCTTTACCCGGGTGGTAGCTAATGTCACAATCGTAGTCTTTCACAAGCTCCAACCAACGCCTCTGATGCATGTTCAGCTCCTTCTGCTTAAAGAAATACTTGGGCTCTTATGGTCGGTAAAGATCTGACACTTCTCTCCATACAGATAGTGCCTCCAAATCTTCAAGGCAAAAACTACGGCCGCTAACTCCAGATCATGGGTAGGGTAATTCTTCTCGTGGATTTTCAGTTGTCGAGAAGCATACGCTATCACTCTCCCATGCTGCATCAGAACTGCACCTAAACCAAGCTTCGAAGCATTGGTATACAGAACAAACTCACCGGACCCTGACGGCACGGCCAAAACTGGTGCTGAGATAAGAGCTTGCTTCAAGGTATCGAAGCTCTTCTGACACTCCTCGCTCCACACAAACTTCACATTTTTCTTGGTCAGTGCTGTGAGTGGAACGGCAATGGATGAGAATCCCTGAATGAACTTCCTGTAATATCCTGCCAACCCAAGAAAACTGCGGATCTCGGATGCATTCTGAGGCACAACCCAATCTCTGACTGCTGCAACTTTTGCGGGGTCTACCTCAATACCACTGCTGGAGACAATATGGCCCAAGAACGTCACCTTCTCTAACCAGAATTTGCATTTACTGAACTTTGCGAATAATTTGTGCTTCTGCAATGTCTGCAACACTGTGGTCAGATGTCTGCTGTGCTCCTCCTGACTCTTGGAGTAGACGAGAATGTCATCTATGAACACTATCACAAACTGGTCGAGGTATGGCTGAAATACGCGATTCATGAGATCCATGAAGATCGCTGGCGCATTCGTCAGTCCGAACGGCATCACAAGGAACTCGTAGTGGCCATAACGAGTCCTAAAAGCAGTCTTCGAGACATCAGCATCTCTCACCCTCAACTGGTGATAACCGGAACGCAGATCTATCTTGGAGAAAATCGAAGCTCCCTGCAACTGGTCAAACAGATCCTCAATCCTTGGCAGTGGGTATTTATTCTTCACTGTAACCCTGTTCAACTCCCGGTAGTCAATGCAAAGCCTCATCGTGCCATCCTTCTTTTTCACAAATAAGACTGGCGCGCCCCATGGAGAAAAGCTCGGGCGAATGAACTCCTTGTCGAGAAGTTCCTGAATCTGCTTCTTAAGCTCTGCCATCTCTGTCGGTGCTAGTCGGTACGGCGCTTTGGATATCGGAGCCGTACCTGGCATAAGCTCAATGGAAAACTCCACCTCTCTCTCGGGTGGCATACCAGAGACGTCTTCGGGAAAAAAGTCTAAGAAATCTCTGACAATCGGAACTTCTGAGGCTGACTGGCTGGGTTCCTCGGGGATAGATAAAAAGGTCGCTAGAAATGC
This sequence comes from Primulina tabacum, assembly GCF_025594145.1. Taxonomy (NCBI): domain Eukaryota; kingdom Viridiplantae; phylum Streptophyta; class Magnoliopsida; order Lamiales; family Gesneriaceae; genus Primulina; species Primulina tabacum. The sequence goes on from NC_134566.1 coordinate 2,186,835, forward strand.
CCGACACCCTCTATGCATGAGTTTCCTAGCCTGAACATACGGAATAATGCGCGGTAAAGGAAAGTACCTGTCCGGCTCAAATAAGAACTGCTCCATTCCAGGCGGTCGGACAAGAACGGATCTCCGCTGGAAGTCTATCAACACTCTGTTCCTCAATAGCCAGTCCTTCCCTAGGATGATGTCAAATTTCGGCATCGGTAGCACAATCAGATCCGCATAAACAAGATTACCGTGCAGCTCAAGGTCTATATCTCGGATAACATTGGTGGCTGCCATCTCCTCGCCTGACGGCAACACTACTGAAAAGGCTGTATCTAGCCCAATGGTCTGGATCTTGAGAAAGTTTGCAAAGACCTCCGAAATAAACGAGTGAGTGGCCCCTGAATCTATCAAGGCCTTGGTAGCGGAACCAGATATAAAAAATTCTCCCTGAAAGAGCGGAGCTCTAAGTTGAATCCAGTAGTTACAAGAACTAAACTTATAGACATGCAAAGGTCAAGGTTCTTCTAGCTTAATTTCCCCCAAAATAAATCTGAGTAGAGCATGCAATCCTATAACAGTTCTAAGTTCAAATCTAAATCCCGATTCCCAAAACACGGAAATTCAAATAATAACTTAAAGTTTAAAGGTACCTGTCAACAACATAGTCTCCGGGTTGGTTTCCGCGGCATGGAGAGCAAAAACTCTGCCTTGGGTAGGCAGATTCCTCTGAGGACATTGCAGCAACATGTGGTCTGGACTGCCACACTTAAAACACTTTCCTGAGCCAGCCATATATGCTCCACGATGGCGACGTGAGCACCTGGGACAGACTGGGTGCTCCTGAGTCCTCGGGGCTGGGCGTCCCCGCTGCTGCTGCTGCTGGCCTCGGTTCCTGGGCGGTCCATGAAAAGGCCTCTTATTCTGCTGCTGATGCTAATGAGGAGGAGGGCGGTGCGGTGCCTGGACTGGACGCTTGCCCTGGCGATCCCTCTCGATATCCCGCAGATCCTGCTCTGCGGCTAAGGCCTTGGAGACGGCAATCTCATAAGTAGAAGGGTCAGATACCCTAACATCCCGGCGCAAGATCGGCCGTAAACCCACCAGGAAGTGCATCAGCTTGGCTCTGGCATCATTCGCGATCAGGGGCACAAAGTGACAGCCCCTCTCGAACTTACGGATGAACTCCGTAACCGTCATATCCCCCTGCCTCAGACTCATGAACTCGGTGGTCAGCCTGGTACGAACCTCCTCAGCAAAATACTTGGAGTAGAAAACTTCCGTAAAGCGGGTCCATGAAAGTGTAGCCAAAGTCAAGGCTACCGAAGCTCCTTCCCACCATAAGCGGGCGTCTCCAGTGAACATGTAGGTGGCACATCGGACTCGGTCTGCGTCTCCCAGCTCCATAAACTCGAAGATAACCTCGAGGGATTTGATCCATCCCTCGGCAACCATGGGGTCAGATGTCCCAGAGAATTCCTTCGGGCGCATCTTCATGAATCGCTCATAAACAGCCTCGGGCCCTGTCGGCCTGGCTGCGGCTACGGCAGCGGCATTGTTCCCCGCAAACTGTGCGAAGAACTGTGCCATCCCAGCTAACATCTGGGCACTCATGTCCGGTGGGGGCGGTGGAGGAGGTGGTAGGTCTCCCTCCGGTCTACGCTCCTCCCTGTCCTCTCGGCGAGGCTCCTCCTCTCTGTTGCGCTCTAAAATGCGTCTAGGGGGCATACTGTTCCAACATAACCCATACATAACTAACATGCATAATTCCATAATTTATTTTAAATGAACACTGAAATACTGCAAATCTGGAAGCATGCTGACAAAATAATTCATGCTTTAACTGAAATGCTGAACAAAATGCTGAACTGAAAAACTTACAGACCGAAGACGTGGCTTCGTGAGCTTCTCGCGGTCAGTAGTAGTGAAATCCTATACAGAACCACCGCTCTGATACCAATTGCAAAGGCCCTAGAACTTCTTGCTTGAAAATTTGCGGAAAATTAAAAATTTTCTTTTTAAAAGAACTTAAGTGGCCTCAATAATAAAATCACTGGTGAAACAAGTTCAATATTTCAAAATATTGCAGCGGAAGAAAATAAAGTTTGCCAAAAATCACAATTTAAAAAAAATATCCAACGACTGATAAAATGTTTGCGGAATAAAATAACAACTGCTGCTCTGAGGTCCTCGGGTGCCACTACTGCCGACCCAAGCTGGCTCACTGGTCCCCGCCCTCGGCCCTGGCCTCATCAGTACCTACAACAATCAAGTCTAGTGAGCCTAAAGACTCAGCATGCATATATCGCAGGTGACGAGTAAAAATCTGAATTAAAATATGCATGAGTTAACATATCATGTCCTGAGGCATGCTGAAAATAATCTGTACTGAGCAATTATAATACGTGCATAACTGAACTGATAATCACAGAAAAAAAATGTTTGCTCCTTGGAGCCTGTACTGAAATAACTGATAAAATTTTCTGTTGAGATTATGTTTTACGCCTGTGGCCACTGCACTAAGCTGAACTGATCGGTAACTGGCTACCGGGGAGGCTGAAACTGAACTGAGCTGGCCGGTCACTGGCGACCGGGTGGTACCATACTGAACTGATCGGTCACTGGCGACCGTATAAAATAACACTCCCACATAGTGAATGAACCACAAGCCATATCGCATAAATCTCAAAAATAACCATTTTCTATTTAATGCACGTAAATGTCCCGTAATTTTACCAACTGGATTGGATTGGATCGTCCCCAGGCTTGCTGCAACCTAACTGTGCTATGAAAAATATGCAATAGCTTAAACATGACCAACTACGCAATTTACGTTCAAAAGATGCGACTATGATGCCTAATGACTTCGCATTTAATCATGACTCCGAGCCAACCTGAAACGACACCGAACCGACGTATAGTCATGATTAAAATACACTGAAAAATCACAAAATAATGCTCCTAAAATGATAGGGTCGAAATCTAGGTGGAATGGAGGCCAAAACACGAAACGCTCTTTCGAGAGTCAATTTGGCACATCGCACCGTAAATTCTCGTACGACCTCAAAAATGATCCAAATGACGAACGGTCAAAAACATGACCTTCATAACTCAATGAGGCACTGTCCAGTCCAAGGCCATGGGCTAAAAGCCAACCAAGAACTCGAACGAGCCACCGAACCGACACAGAAACTTGCTGTAATTTTCCAGCAGCTGCAGCCTTGCTTGCATCGCGTCGTTTGCGAGACTTTTGGCCATTGGGGCTTGAACCACCGACCAAATCCTCTCCACAACGTCCCAAGGAATGATTCGAACCATGGCTAAGGGCTTTTGGCCAGCCATAGTTTGCACCATTCCAGCAACAACCGAAAACTCATACCGAGAATGCTTTTGTATGCGTGTGTAGTGTGTTGCTTTGATTGATGTCTCGTGTCGTTCCAGTGGCCATTTGATTGACCATGGCATGATCTAGACATCTAGGGGCATGGTATGAACCGTGGCTAAGGGCCATAGGCCAACCAAGATCCACATCAAACCACACAATTCGAAAAACATGATGCTGTCAAAAGAAGGGAAACCGAGAGGGGAGGGGCTGTTCTTGTTGTTTATTTAAAAACCGATGAGCCATGGACCAAGCCACCAAAAGGGAGACTTAGTCACGTCTTAGACATGCTAGGGGAGTGATCCAACCATGGCTAAGAGCCCTTAGGGCAGCCAAGATCAGATCCAACCCCTTGACATAAAAACTGAAATTTTCGAACACATGAGAAGCAATGGGAAAGTTGCTGTCATTCTGAATTTCCAGCGAGCATGGGGTTAAACCAATGGACAAAAGTGGTCCTAATGCATCCTATTACATGTATATAGGTCGCCTTGGGAGCCTGGAATCGAACCAATCACCTGAAACAACAAAACTCAGAAAAACGTGAAGCTTGTCATGAAAGGGCCGAAATCTGCATGCATTAATTTTCTGAAAATTCTATGATGTATTTCGGTTTTTGCATGATAAAACATGATCATGTACTGAAAAATAATTGATAATATGATTTGATTGAAGTTTGAAAGAAATCTAGACATGCCTGGTTTCGTTTCGAAAGAAAACGAACGAAACGACGACGACGCGGCACGGAGGAGTGGAACGCTACTCTTGTTCTTTCTAGTTCTCGATTTTTTCTCCCTTTCTCCCTAGCTATTACTCACGTTTTTCTACTGAAAAGGGGTCTGATTTCGGTGGGGAGGGAGTGTGATGGAGTGGTTATGAGGGGTGAGGAGGATGGTGCAAGATATAAGGATCATATTAAGACCAAGTCTTCATGCATTTGAATTTTGAATTTGAATTGCTATCAAATGATCTCTTGGGTGATTCTAGAGTATAGTGGCCGATTTCTCTCTTGTTTCTAGACTAGGATATGTCCACTAATTAATTACATGGTGCTCCCAAAAATCCTAGATTTATCCTACTAATTACATGCAAAGAAATGGTCAAAGTTGATGAGTTGGCAATTGAATCCTCTAGTAACCAAGGGGTGGCCGAAATCTACTAATAAAATGAATGTGGAGTGTTGTTTATTTACTAGATTAATAACTCTAAAAAGCCTCACTAATCCCTTAATTAATTTATTGAATAAATCCTTAATTAAGTAACTCAAATGAGCTTATTTTCTACTCACCTCAAGTTGCATAAATAAATCCCCAAATCTCCTTATTAACTTAAATTAACTTACTTGCTAGCTAAATTAACTTCTGGAAATATTTCTCAAATCTTAAATTCTATCTCAAAACTCCAACTCCGGTCCGGCCTCACTGAAATAACTGAAATGCTAAAAATCAAACTACTGAACTGAAATAATAAATAATTAACTTCAAACAAATGCATTTAAAATAATCATGCAATGAAGTCAACTAAATTTTAAAAATCTAGAATTATGCATGGCTTATACGTCTACTGATTTACGGGTTCTACAGCATTTGACAGTTGGTTCAGTAGCAGTAGTATGAGATTCAGTTAAGCTCTTTGGTGGCATCTCCTTTTCAGTATATACTGAGACCAGTTTACCAGGTGAATAAATAGGTTTGGTCTTTGTGGTTCTTGCTTTCTTGATCACTGGAGGAGGTGTAATATCGGTATCACTCTGAGGAATGATCAGTTTCCTCTAGGGCTTGGGATTTGTAGCCTTAGACTGACTAGCTTTGGCTGTGGAAACAACTGGTTTGAATGATGTTTTAAATTCTTTCTTCACTTCGACCAGTTTGGCCGTAAGATCCTTAAGCCTGAGAATGAATATTGATGATGCATCCAGTAGTCTTGTTTTGTGAAGGGTCTGTAATTTACTTAGAATCACCAATTTATTCAATGAGACGGCTGATAGGAATAGTCTTGGTCGAATGAAACATTGCTTTCAGAATAGTGAAGAGAATAGAAGACCAATTTACTTGAATCCCTTTGATAATGGTAATTATAACCTGCAATTTTTTCAAATTAATCGCATCAAAGGATCTAGCCTTGGCCAACGACGACTTGGCTACAATGTCACACATAATTTGATACTCTAGATTCATTTCCTTTTTAGGAGCAGAAGTCTTGATGGCTTTCCCAGAGACAGAGAAGATAGTCAACATCTCTTCAATGTCAGCAGCCTCAACCAAAGAGAAATTGGTTAAACTTTTTGAGGGCAACTGAAAGAAATTCCCGAATAAACCCTCAGTGATTATGATTTCATTGCCGCCGATAATGAATGTAAGCTCCCCTGTAGCGGTTACGACTCCTCTTTCGAAAATGTTGAGAAGCTCAGGAACATAAATGTTCAGAGACGGACCCAGAAATGATTTTAACCTTGATGATTCGATTGCTTTGTTAACCTCTGTGAAAGAAGCATCTCTCATGGCGTAAATATATTCAAAATTTACTACAAGAGATTGTTGCCATTTGAGAATTCTTTTGAAAGTTATTGATAAATTGAGAAGAAAATTGTGATTGAAAGCAGAAGAATTTAGAGAGATTTGCAGAAATTCAATACTGAATGTAATGGGTATAGACTGAGTATACATATGGTGACTTTTAAAATTTCTTTTGACACGTGAAAAAAGTGAATTTTGAAATAAATCAGTCAAATGTCAACTAATATGTATAAGGAAATAAACTGAATTAAGACTTCAGTCGACTAAATGATAAGACCAATTATTCCGAGAACACACTTCCTCAGTTTATTTGGTAAACTAAACTGAAATTTAGTTGAGTTTGAGGATAACTGACTTTTGTCTTATCAGTCAAAATTCAGTAACCCAAAATTCCCCAGAAATACGATATTAAGATAAATCAATGAGTCCTAAGACATTTCTAAAGAAAGAAAACTTAGTCTCAGGAAGAGGTTTAGTGAAAACATCCACCGCTTGTTCAGTCCAGACATATTCCAGCCTTGTGTCCTTATCCAATGCATGATCTCTGATGAAATGATGTCTGACATCTATATGTTTGGTCATGGAATGTAAAATTGGATTATAGGTGATCGTCATGGTCCTTGTATTATCACAGAAGATTGGAGATTCTTGTGTTGTGATCCCATAGTATCGCAATTGTTGTTGAATCTAGAGCAATTGAGCACAACAACTGCCTACTGCTAAGTATTCTGCTTCAGTTGTAGATGTTGCAATGGAGTTTTGCTTCTTGCTGAACCATGAGATCAGTCTATCTCATAGAAATTGACATGATTCACTGGTAATTTTTTTATCAATCTTGCATCGTGCATAATCTGCATCTGAATATCCCACTAAATTGATCGAAAGAGGAATTTTTAGCATATCATAAGCCGTCATTTTGTGTTCCTTTAAGATATTTAAGAATGCGGTTGGCAGCTAAATAATGAGAGTTTTTAGGATCAGATGAAATCGAGCACACATACAAAAAACAAAGACAATATTAGGTCGACTGGCAGTTAGATACAACAAAGAACCTATTAAACCTCGACATATGGTTACCTGAACTGATATTCCCCCCTCATCTTTGTTCAGTTTGACTGATGAACTCATTTGGTTCGCTGTTGTAGAGCATGTTTTCATGTCAAATTTCTACTTAGTTTGGCTGATGTAAATACCATTTTCTAATTTCTTCACTTGCAGTCTGAGAAAAAATATCAGTTCACCCATCATACTCATATCAAACTTGTTATGCATTAGTGTAGAAAACTTTTCGCTTAGTTTGGGATTATTTGACCCAAAGATGATATCATCAACATCATGAACTAATAAAGTGTGCTCTCGTTTTGTGAATTTAAAGAGTGTCTTATCCACAGTGCCTATAACAAAATCATATTTTATTAAAAATTTAGATAAAGTTTCATACCAAGCTCTTGGAGCCTGTTTTAAACCATATAGATCTTTGTTTAAACGATAAACATGAATTGGAAATAAATGGTTGATAAAATATTGTGGTTGTTCCACGTAGACCTTTTCTTGCAATTGTACATTCAAGAATGCACTTTTCACATCCATTTGATATACTTTGAAATTCTTGTAAGAGGCATATGCAGGAAACATTCAGATGGTTTCTAATCCGGCTCCTGGTGCATATGTTTCATCATAATCAATTCATTTTTCTTGCCTGAATCCTTGAGCCACCAGTCTTGCTTTATTTCTTATCACAGTTCCATCTCCATTGAGTTTGTTCCGATGGACCCATCATGTACAAATAACTAATTGATGAGAGGGTCTTGGAACTAAGTTCAGACAATATTTCTGGTAAACTGATTAAGCTCTTCTTGCATAGCATCAATCCAGTTACTGTTAGTTAGTGTCTCATCAACATTTTTTGGTTCAATATTAGAAATAAATGCAGCATGTAGAAACTGATTGGTCATCTTCCCTCTGGTTCTTATAGGGGCAGATGGATTACCTATTACCGAATTGGGAGGATGATTCATGTTCCACCTATAATAGTGTTCATTCGTAGTGTTTTGTGGAACTGAATCAGTTGGGTTGGCCTCAATTGGTTTTTTTTAGTTGGGTTGACATTATTATGATTTGCGTCAGTTTGGATCTCATCGTCTCTTTGTAGGTCAACACACTGGTCAACTGGAGCGTAGGTTTGTCTAATGTGTTCGCCAAATATCTCACGTTATGGAGGTTGAAGTGTTCATTTGATAATAGGCGTGTCTTCCTCACTTTCATCTTCAAAAGTGATTTCTTCAAATCGAGTGGACAGTTTCATTGTATCAGTTGGTTGTTCAGTTGACACTGTTTCATCAAATGCAATATGCACTGATTCTTCAACATTTAAAGTGTGTTTGTCAAATACATGGCAGTCTTTACCAACTGATGAATAACCAAGAAATATACCCCCATCTGACTTAGCATCAAAGGCTATTAGATGATTTTTACTGTTTTTGTGAATGAAACATTTGCAGCCAAAAATTTTAAGATAGGATAATACGGGTTGCTTGCCATGTCAGATCTAGTAGGGTTTCTTGCCATGTTTCTTGTTAATTATTGATCTGTTCTGAGTATATCATGATGTGTACTCTACTTCGGTCCAAAATCTTTAAGAATTACAGAATCAGCAAGCATTGTTCTAACAGCCTCTTTAATGGTCTTATTCCATCTCTCAATAACTTTATTTTGCCGAGGTGTTATAGCTACTAATAACTCATGTCTGATTCCATGATTTTCTAAAAATACAGATAGAGTTTTATTAACAAATTCACTTCCTCTACCAGACTTGATTTTGTCAATTTCTTTTGATTTTTCATTTATAAGTTTTTTGAAAGTTTTGATCACTTGAATAGCGTTTTGTTCTTTTGATTTTAAAAAGATGACCCAAGTAAATCTTGAGAAATCTTCAACGATTACTAGAGTGTATTTCATTCTTCCTAAACTTATGACTGGAATATAACCGAATAAGTCAAAGTGCAACAGTTCTAAGCTTCGAATTGATGAGTTACACCTTTTATTTTTTAAAAAATGACCTAACTTGCTTCCCAAACTGATATGCTGGGCAGACTCTGTCTTTTGAAAAATCAACTTTGGGTAGACCTTTGTCCACATCATTTTTACTCAGATTTGCAATGATATTGAAATTTAAATGATTTAACCTTTTGTGACATAGCCAGTTCCTTGAAGACCTGGATGCTAGAAAGTATACTGATTCATTTGGTTGAGTGGTCCAATTGACTTTGTATGTGTTACCACATCTGTCACCTATCATTTTAGTACATTCAGAAGTGTTTCTGACATTAAAATTATGCTTACTGAATTCAAATGAATAAACATGGTCACATAACTGACTTATATTGATTAAGTTATAATTGGGATTTTCTACAAGTAATCTCTCTTCAATGATAATGTTGTCATGGATAAGCTTACCTTTACCCATGGTTCTACCTTGAGAAGAATCTCCAAATTTAATCTTAGGTCCAGTAAACTAAGTCAGTCATCTAGCAGTTTAGCTTATGCAGTCATGTATCTTTGTTAGAATCAAAATTTCGGAGTTCGACAAATAAAGTTTTTGAAGGTTGCAGAACTGATCCTCTCAACTGAATTAATTCGAAATGAAACTACATAAACTAAAGTTGCCCAAACTGATAATTAATGAGTTAAATAATCAAAGGCAATCGAACTGATCAAAGCTAACTGAATCTGTAAAGGTAACTGAACTATCAGTTGGAACTGATCCGTCATACAGTCAGTTCAACTGATCGGCTATATAGTCAGCTGATAATCAATTTGACACGTCATCAGTTAAAGCGCAGCTACCAACCGACAAATTGTATGCAGTAGACTGCGACTATCAGAAGGAGCGCCACATAGCAGGCTACCACAATGTACTATTGTCAGAAAAATGTTGACATATTCAGAAAAGACAAATCAACGGATATGAGTCATTTAATGAATTCAATGTCATCGTTGGAAGCAAAGCCTATGAATATCCAAGGAGTTCAGCTGAGACAAGAACTTTCGCACAATTATTCTGAGTGATTTTCGAATTCAAATATACAAGTTCAGTTACGATATTCATACAGAAAAGTCACACTTAAGAGAGATATTTCATAGCTTTCAGGCTATCATCTGAGCTAAAATATTAGTACATTACATTGTTGTATTCGATCTTCTAAGATCAGTTGTGCTAACAAAGAAAATCAGTTGTACACTGATAAATTGTAAATGAACTTAAGAGTTTCAGTTTGACAGTGTTTAAGTCCAAACTAAAGTGTATTATTATAGCTTATGTAATCAATCAAAGTCTTTTAGTGAAATCATATCCTTGTGAGAGAAGGGGTGACGTAGAAGCATTTGAAGCCTCCGAACATCTATAAAATATTTGTGTTCTTTGTTTCAGTTATTCTTTGATTATTCAATCTATCAGTTAGTTTATTTCCACACTTAAACTAGTTAACTGACTGATATCGACAACAAGATTCTTGAATTCAGTTTATAGATTTGCATGCAGTTATGTTACATTATCGCATTTTGGACCTTAAAATTCTTCCCTCCCTTAAATGAAATTTTGTCCTTGAAATTAAAACTTACCAAATAACTCTGGTTAGCGACTCCTCATGTCCCTTTCAGTTTCCCAAGTAGCCTATTCTTCCGAGTGATTTAGCCACTTGACTTGGCCCTTTTTTATAACCTTGTTTCGGATTTTTATTTCTTGCCTATCCAGAATTTGTATAGGTCTTTACTCGTAAGACATATTCTGAGTCAACTATAGAGGTTCATAATTTAGTACGTGTGAGGGGTTCGACTTGTACTTCCGCAGCATCGAGATGTGGAACACATTATGTACTCCAACTAGCATGGGTGTCAACGCCACTCTATAGGCTAATGTCTCAATCTTCTCTAAAATCTCAAACAGTCCTATGAACCTCGAACTGAGTTTGCATTTCTTGCCAAATCTCATAATATCCTTCATAGGTGCTACTTTCACGAATATGTGGTCACCCACTGCAAACTATGGTTCTCTTCGTCGCTTGTCGGCGTAGCTCTTTTGTCAGCTTTGTACAGTTTTCATCCTATCTCGGATTTTGACTACTAGCTCCGCTGTTTGCTTGATAAAGTCCGGACCAAATTTCCCTCTTTCACCAAACTCGTCCCAATGTATAGGCAATCTACACTTCCTCCCATATATTGCCTCGTAAAGAGCAATTCCATTATTATACGTGAACTTTCGGTTTCCAACTTCCTTGGAAATCGATCACACAAGCACGGAGTAGATCCTCCAAAATTTGAATCACCCTTTCAGACTGACCATCGGTTTGAGGATGAAATGCTGTACTGAATAACAACTTTGTCCTCATCGCTGAATATAGACTCTTCCAGAAGGACGATGTGAACCTCGGGTCTCTGTAAGAAACAATGGACACGGGATCCCATGCAATCGGACCATCTCTCGAATATACAGGTCTGCATACTATGTCATGGTGAATGTCGTCTTAATTTGTAGAATGTGCGCTGATTTCATAAGACGATCGACTATCACCCAAATGGCCTTGAATCACTTGATAGTCTTTGGCAATCCTACTACAAAATCCATCGTAATATGTCCCATTTCCACTCGGGAATAGGAAGTGGCTTAAGCTTCCCGGCTGGCCTCTGATGCTCTCTCTTAACTTGCTGGCATGTCAAACATTCGGACACAAAACATAAGATGTATCGTTTCATGCCCGGCCACCAATACAATAACTGCAGGTCCTTATACATCTTCATAATTTCAGGATGAATGGAGTACGTGGTATCGTGAGCTTTCTTCATAATAACCTCTCGCAGTGAATAGCCACTAAGAACCCATAGTCGATCTCGATATCGAACTATGTCATCCTCCCCAGAATACAGCTTCCGACCCTTAGCTTTATCTCTCAGCCTCCATTTTTGCAACTGCTCATCAGAAGCCCGACCCTCGCGAATTCTATCCCCCAAAGTTGACTGAACTGTCATAGTAGAAAGATTAGGAGCCTCGCTCCTATCATACACTGCAAGCTCGAATCGCTGAATCTCCAATTGCAACGGTCTTTGAACTGTCGATTGCGCAATGACTGATGTCTTTCTACTCTAAGCGTCCGAACCTACATTAGCTTTTTCCGGATGGTAGTTAATATCGCAGTCGTAGTCCTTTACCAACTCTAGCTATCTTTGCTGCCTCATGTTTAACTCTTTTTGGGTGAATAAGTACTTCAAGCTCTTATGATCAGTGAAAATCTTGAACTTCTGCCCATATAAGTAACATCTCCAATTCTTCAATGCAAAACCACTGCTGCAAGTTCGAGGTCATAAGTCGGGTAATTCTTCTCATGAACTTTCAACTGTCTATACGTGTAAGCTATCCCTCAGTCATTTTGAATCAAGACTGTGGCTAAACCAAGCTTCGAAGCATCCGTATAAAGAACATACTCCCCTTACCTTGATGGCATCGACAGAACTGGCGCTGTAGTCAAAGCTTACTTCAACTTCTCGAAACTTGTTTGGCATTTGGATCCCCAAATAAATTTTGCATTCTTCTTTTTCAAGGCGGTCAAGGGTACCACAATAGATGAGAATCTTTGAATGAATTTCCGATATCCAGCTAGACCCAAGAAGCTACGGATCTCGGTTACGCTATTTGGTACTGGCCATTCTCTAACTGCCTCGACTTTGCTTGTATCGACTTCAACTCCATCTCTAGAAATAATGTGGCCTAAGAAGGCCACTCTCTCGAGCCAAAACTCGCACTTGCTGAACTTAGCGTATAATTTTCTATCTTGCAATATTTGTATCATAGTTCTCAAGTGCTGACTATGCTCCTCTCAGCTCTTTGAGTAAATTAGAATGTCATCTATGAAGACTATGATGAATTGATCCAGATACGGCTGAAATACGCGATTCAAGAGATCCGTGAAGATCGTTAGCGCATTAGTCAACCCAGATGGCATGACCATAAACTCGTAGTGCCCATATCGAGTCCTAAAATCCATCTTATGAACATCGGACTCCTTCACCTTCAGCTGATAGTGTAGAGCCCAAAATCAATACACGTAAAACTCATGCATTTATTTGATTGTTAACTTATTTATTTAAATTAAAATTATTTTTAGCGGTACATGATTTACGAATTTGCATTAATTTGAATTATTTATGTTTTTGTGATGCGTGTTAAAATGTATTCTTGAGTTTTATGTTTCAGGCGATTATTTGATTCGAGATCGAGGGAAAGAGACACGCGACAATTTTGGTAATTTTAAAATGTGGTATTTTATTTTAAGTCAAGAAAATGATATTTTAAATGATTTATTTAGTTTTAGAATTTTAAGAGCCTAATTTAATTATTAGGTGATTTTACGATTTAAAAATCTTAAAGTTTATCAATTATGTAGTTTATTTTAAATCAAGAGATTTTATTAAAGTTAGTAAGGGGGTTAGCATTTTAATTAGTATTTTTGGTTATCATTTTAATTAGCATCTTGGTTAGCATTTTTAATTGTTTAATTAAGCAAATTCTTTTTCCCCCTAATTTATCAAACACACGCAAGCACACACTTTAAAACACACACTCACCTACACAACACACACACACATTTTTCCTTCACATTTCATTTCAATTTTTGAGAGCAAAAGACTTAGGGTTCTAAGAGCTTCAGCAGCCGCCCCTTTCTCTTCATTTTTCAAGCAATTCTCGTCCACTTTTCTTCAAGAAAAATCGTGCAACGTTCATCCCGGATCAACCCTCGCACCTTCCCTGCTTTGATATCGTCGTTTCTGAATTTTTAAAGATCAAAGACATGTATAATCTATTGTTTCTGCATTGATCTCGTTATATTATGTGTTGTGATGTTTATTATGCGTAAAAATCCATGTATGTTGTGAAAAGTTTGAGCAAAAACGTTTGAAATGATTTTTAGATCAAAAAAAAATTAGATCTCAAAACGTGTCTGCTGTCATTTCGATTTTTGTGAAACATTGGTTGATTTTCTGGAAAAAGTTTTCAACATATAAAACAAAGTACTTTTCGATACCTTAAATTCGTAATTTTTGGACAAGGAACGAGTGAGTTATGATCTTTTCGTGGAACTGCTCAAACTGCATTTTTACGAAAATATTTCTTTGACGTGTTCTAGAGTTTCTTTTGTTGCAGGCTTCGTTGGGAATCGCCGAGTGGTCATTGCTGCATTTAGGAGTGTTGAGTGGGGTGATCATGTGAATTTTGGTGTGTTGTTTCGGGTTAGTAAGGGTGAGGATGCATTAGAAGTCATAGGAAAGCTTGTGCGCAGATTTTGGGTTGAATTCGCGTAGGACTAGCGCCGCAGCACTGTACTTCGGGTGTCGCAGCGATGCAGGGTAGCGCCTAGGCGCCAGTTTGGCGGTGCAGCGTTGCAGTGCAGTGCCTAGGCACTGGTCTAGGTATTTTTCTGGCTTCGAATTTAGGTGCTCTTGCTTTCTTTGGGTACTATTACGTCGTTATGTCCTAGCATACTAAAATTTAGTTTACATGTTATGAAGTTTGATTGGTGAACGTTGAACTATGTGTTAAGCAAGGTATGTGTCTTCCATTGTTTGGGGAATTTCATACTTCATGTCGGGGTTGAGTCGGGGGTTAGCTTCATGTTTACCACGGTCAAGCCCGAGCGTTCTTGAAAGTCATAAGTTAGTTAATCAATGGGTAATGAGTACGATAGGTGTGATTAAGTTATGGAATTTAAGGTGCATGAAAACGTGTTAGCATGTGCAGCAATAACCCGAGCGAGATCCAACGAATCTCTCAACGCCATGTAAGTATGTTCGACGTGCAAAAGAAAAATATTTTATGTTTTTGAGGTATGCTAAATGTCTTATGACCAATTATGAACGGGTTTGGAAGTCGGTGAATGTGGCCGAGGACCTCTCCACCCCGATAAAGCATGACCGGGTTTGGATCAGGATTGGAATGCGGTAAAGCATGACCAGGGACCAATCCACTCGGTAAAGCATGACCGAAGATCTCATGTATGTGGTAGTGGATCTTCCCTGCTAGACCAGTACTGTGGTTAAGTCTGATCAGCCACATTTATGTATGGGTCACTTGCTTTGAAACATATCTCTACGAAAAATGATGAAGTTTATGCATGTTCAAGTATGTATGATGCAAGTATGCTTAAGAAAAGTTTTATGATGATATCACGTCTATGTTTACGTTAATATGTTCAAGTTTCAGTATGTACGCTCTACTTTAAAATGCATGTTGTTTTATTACGTATTACTTGTTATTCTCAGTTTATATCTGATTTTTACGAGATTGTTTACGTTGTTTAAATGTTTACCTTTTCGCAAACTTTGTTTATAACTGTTTCTATTTCAAATATTTTTGGACGAGCATATTATTTTTATCGAAGTTTGAAAGTTAATTATTTATTTAAGAAAATTTTTATTTTTCCGCAAATGTTAAAATAGTATAAAAGTACAGTACGTTACAGTTGGTATCAGAGCGGTGTTCTTGTAAAGTGTTATGCCTACTGCCAGCTGCAAAAAGCTCACGAAGCCACACCTCAAGTCTGTAAGTTTTAAATTCTTTCATGTATTAAGCATCTAGTCATGATTTCAGCATATACATGTTTTAAGTTTAAATTGTGTGCATCTTATGATATAAATATTATGTTCATGCATGCTGGGTTTACGTGTTGGGTAAATTTTGGAATAGTATGCCTCCCAGACGTAGGATTGTGCGTGGGACAGGCGATGAGGATAGAGAGCCTCAGGATGGGGAGAGGGCCACTCCTCCTCGTCCACCCCCAGATATGCAGGCTCAGATGTTTGCAGGGATGACTCAGTTCTTCGCACAGTTTGCAGAGAACCAGACTGCAGTAGACATAGGGTCGAGGCCCAGACCAGAGGCAGTCTACGATAGGTTTAGGAGGATGGATCCGAAGGAGTTCTCGAGGACTACCGACCCGGTGATAGCTAAAGGATGGATTAAGTGCATCGAGATAATTTTTGCATTCCTGGAGCTACAGGATGCAGACAGGGTTAGGTGTGCCACATTCCTTCTGATAGGAGATACCCGATTGTGGTGGGAGAGCGCATCTGTGTCAGTGAACCTGCGAACACTGACTTGGGATGGTTTCAAAGAGGTTTTCTACTCCAAGTACTTCACTGAGGATCCAGACTTACCAGGGAGTTCATGACACTGCGGCAGGGAGACAGTAGCGTTGCAGATTTTGTCAGGAATTTTGAGAGGGGGTGTCAGTGCTCCTAATTGCAAATGATGCCCGGGAGAAGCTGGGGCATTTTATGGATGGTTTGCGGCCGATCTTGCGCCGTGATGTGGGAGTTGCTGGTCCGAACACCTATGCCGTTGCCGTGTCTACAGCCTTGGCGGCAGAGCAGGACCAAAGAAACATAGAGATTGAAAGACAGGGCAAGAGGCCCTATCAGGCACCTCAGCAGCAGCAACAGCAGCGACCTCAGTTTAAGAGGCCTTTCCAAGGACAGTAGGGGAAGAAGCCATTTCAGGGACCGCCAAAAGGCAAGGGTCCTGTCCCTCAGCAGAAGGCTCCTCAGAGGCCGGGACAGTACCCGGTGTGCCTGAAGTGCAACCACCAGCATCCAGGACAGTGTTTATGGGGATTGGGCAAATGCTTCAAATGCGGAGCCATCGATCATGTGCTGAAAGACTGCCCACAGTGGTGGCAGCCGACTCAGGGAGAGTGTTCGCCATGCAGGTAGAGGAGGCGAACCCAGACACGGCCCTGTTGACTGGTAACTTATTTAATTCCGCACCGTATTATCTTTGATATGCATGTTTCGAATTTTATTTGGGATTATTAGTGTGCCAGTTAATATTTTGGTGACTTGGGTAGAGATTTTTCTACTATGCATGTGGTTAAGATTAGAATTTTGGAATATAAGTTTTGCGTGTTGTGATAACGTCTCTTAGGAAATATTTTCATAAAGAGGGTACCACGAAGACCTTGATAGATTCCGGGGCCACACACTCTTTTATTTCAGAGACGTTCGCCAATGATCTGGATGTCACGTCTATTGGACTTGACGTGAACTATTCAGTGACAGTCCCATCAGGGGAAGAGTTGTCAGCTACTAGCGTGGTCAGAGACATATATCTGGAAGTGCAGGGCCACCTAGTGTATGCCAACATGATTGTGTTGCCGATGCCAGAATTTGATATTATCTTGGGAATGGACTGGCTGACGAAGAACTAAGTTCTTATTGACTTTCAGAAAAGGTCAGTGTTGGTAAGACCGTTGGACATGGAGCAGTTTCTCTTTGAGCCAGATAGATGGATGAGTTTCCCTCGCATGATCTCTTGCATGCAGGCACATAGACTTATTCATAAGGGTTGTCAGGTTTTCATGACCAGCATTGTTTCAGTGCCTAACGTACCCATTCCGGCGATATATGATGTACCAGTAGTCAGAAATTTTCCTGACGTCTTTCCAGACGACGTCACAGGCCTTCCACCAGAAAGAGAGGTGGAGTTCGCCATTGATCTTATGCCAGGCACCGTGCCAATCTCTAACGCACCGTACCGTTTAGCTCCAGCTGAGATGTTAGAGCTCAAACAGATGATTCAGGACCAGTGCTCTCTGCAAAGAAGAAAGATGGGAGCATGAGGCTGTGTATCGATTACCGAGAACTGAACAAGGTAACGATCAAGAATAAATACCACTACCAAGGATTGAGGACTTGTTCGATCAGTTGAAGAGAGCTACAATGTTCTCTAAGATAGATCTACGATCTGGGTATCATCCGTTTAAGGTAAAAGATGCAGATGTTCATAAGACAGCCTTCAGAACCAGATATGGGCATTACGAGTTCTTAATGATGCCGTTCGGACTGAGGAATGCTCCAGCGATTTTTATGGACCTCATGAATCGAGTATTTCAGCCCTACCTAGATCAGTTCGTCATAGTGTTCATTGAAGACATACTTATCTACTCGAAGAGCCATGAGGAACACAGTCAGCATTTGGGTACGGTTTTGCAAGTCTTGCAGAGTCGCAAGTTGTTTGAAAAATTTAGTAAGTGTGAATTCTGGCTGGAGAAAGTAGCATTTTTGGGTCATATTACAGCAGTTAAGGATTGGGTTGAGCCGAAGAATGCTTCAGAGATCCGCAGTTTCCTAGGCTTAGCAGGCTAGTACAGGAAATTTATTCAGGGATTTTCTTCGATTGTAGTGCCACTCACTTCATTGACTAAGAAAAATGCTAAGTTTGTGTGGAGCGATGATTGCCAGAAGAGCTTTGATACTTTGAAGCAAGTTCTTATTTCAGTGCCAGTGTTAGCCATGCCAGCGGGACAAGGCAATTTTGTGTTGTACACCGATGCTTCTAAGCTTGGGTTAGGCGCAGTATTGATGCAGCACGGTCAGGTTATAGCTTATGCCTCCAGACAGTTGAAAGTGCATGAAAAGAATTATCCGACTCACGATCTTGAGTTAGCTGCCGTTTTCTTTGCATTGAAGATATGGATACATTATTTGTACGGCAAGAAATGCCAGATATTTACTGATCAGAAGAGTCTCAAGTATTTCTTCACGCAAAAAGAGCTGAATATGAGACAAAGACGGTGGTTGGAGTTAGTGAAAGACTACGATTGTGAAATTAGCTACCATCCGAGGAAAGCTAATGTTGTCGCAGATGCCTTGAGCAGAAAAGTTACAGTCGTAGCATAGTTGTCAGTGCAGAGATCTCTTCAGTCAGAAATCCAGATGTTTGGTTTAGAGGTATATCCTAAGGGCAGGGCTCCTAAGCTGTCTAATCTGACAGTCCAGTCTTATTTGCTAGATCGAATCCATAGAGGTCAGCCTTCGGATGAGCAGTTACAGAAATGGAGACTGAAGGGTGAAACCAGGGGTAGTGTACTCTACACAGTGTCTAATGGTATTGTGAAGTACAGAGGAAGGATGTGGGTGCCTAGTGTTGATTTGATCAGAGAGGATATTCTGACAGAGGCACATGCATCTCCGTATTCCATCTATCTAGGAGGTACCAAGATGTACAAGGATTTTCAAATTATGTATTGGTGGCTAGGGATGAAGCGGGACATCCGCAGATTTGTATCTGAATGTCTCACTTGTGAGAAAGTGAAAGCAGAACATGAGAGGCCTGCAGGAATGCTTAATCCGCTCCCTATTCCCGAGTGGAAATGGGAGAATATCACCATGGATTTCGTTGTTGGGTTGGCGAGGTCAGTCAGAGGATCTAATGCCATTTCGGTTATAGTGGATCGACTTCCTAAGTCAGCGCATTTCTTGCCAGTGAAGATGACTTTCTCCATGACTAAATATGCAGAGCTCTATATCAGGAAGATAGTTTGATTGCACGGGATCCCATTTTCTATTGTGTCCGACAGAGACCCGAGATTCACATCGTCCTTCTGGAAGAGTTTACATGCATCCATGGGGACGAAGTTGCTATTCAGTACAGCATTTCACCCTCAGACAGATGGCCAGTCTGAGCAATTGATTCTGATTTTGGAGGATTTGCTGCGAGCTTTTGTGATCGATTTCCATGGGAATTGGGAATCAAAGCTACCTCTAGTGAAGTTTACCCACAATAACAGTTTCCAATCATCTATAGGTATGGCTCCCTACGAGGCACTGTATGGGAGGAAGTGCAGATCGCCGATTCATTGGGATGAAGTCGGTGAGAGATCAGAACTTGGTCCTGAGATTGTTCAGAAGACTACAGACGTGATGGTCAATATTCGAGACAGAATGAAGACCGCACAGAGTCTTCAAAAGAGTTATGCTGATAAAAGGAGAAGAGATCTTGAGTTTGCCGTAGGTGACCGCGTTTTCGCGAAGATAGCACATATGAAGGGTGTTATGAAGTTTGGGAAGAGAGGCAAACTCAGTTCGAGATTTATTAGTCCCAACTCTAGCTTATCGTGTAGCCTTACCGTCAAATCTGGCCGGGGTACACAACGTGTTCCACGTCTCGATGCTGAGGAAGTATCTAGCAAACCTTTCGCATGTTTTGAGCTATGAGCCATTGCAGTTAGCTCCAGATCTGTCGTATGAGAAAAGACTTGTCCAAATCCTAGACAGACAAGAACGGAGACTCCGGAACAAAGTGACCAAGTTGATCAAAGTCCGGTGGTTGAATCAAACATTGGAGGAGGCCACTTAGGAGGCCGAGGCAGACATGAGTAATCGCTACCCGGAACTGTTTGGTAAGACTTAATTTCGAGGATGAAATTTATTTAAGTGGGAGAAGAATTGTAGAGCCCAAAATCAATACACGTAAAACACATGCATTTATTTAACTGTTAACTTATTTATTTAAATTAAAATGATTTTTAGCGGTACATGATTTACGAATTTGCATTAATTTAAATTATTTATGTTTTTGTGATGCGCGTTAAAATGTCTTCTTGAGTTTGATGTTTCAGCCGATTATTCGATGCGGGATCGAGGAAAAGAGATCGACGACGATTTTGATAATTTTAAAATGTGGTATTTTATTTTAAGTCAAGAAAATGACATTTTAAATTATTTATTTAGTTTTAGCATTTTGAGAGCCTAATTTAATTATTAGATGATTTTATGATTTTAAACTTTTAAAGTTTATCAATTGTGTAGTTTATTTTAAATCAAGAGATTTTATTAAAGTTAGTAAGGGGGCTAGCATTTTTGGTTATCATTTTAATTAGCATCTTGGTTAGCATTTTTAATTGTTTAATTAAGAAAATTCTTTTTCCCCCTAATTTATCAAACACACGCACACACACACACTTTAACATACACTCACCTACATGACACACACACACACATTTTTCCTTCACTTTAATTTCAATTTTGAGAGCAAAAGACTTAGGGTTTGAAGAGCTTCAGCAGCTGCCCCTTTCTCTTCATTTTTCCAGCAATTCTTGTCCAGTTTCTTCAAGAAAAATCGTGTCACGTTCGTCCCGGATCAACCTTCACACCTTACCCGCTTCAGTATCGTCGTTTCAGAATTTTTAAAGATCAAAGACATGTATAATCTATTGTTTCTGCATCGATCTCGTTATATTATGTGTTGTAATGTTTATTATGCGTAAAAATCCATGTATGTTGTGAAAAGTTTGAAATGATTTTTAAATCAAAAAAATTTTAGATCTCAAAACGTGTCTGTTGTCATTTCGATTTCTGTGAAATATCAGTTGATTTTCTGGAAAAATTTTCAACATATAAACCGTATTAATTTTTGATACCTTATATTTGATAGTAAATTCATAATTTTTGGACAAGGAACGAGTGAGTTCTGATTGTTTTCGTGGACTGCTCAAACTGCATTTTTATGAAAACGTGTTCTTGAGTTTCTTTTGTTGCATGCTTCGTCGGAAATCGCCGAGTGGTCATTGCTGCATTTAGGAGTGTTGAGTGGGGTGATCATGTGAATTTTGGTGTGTTGTTTCGGGTTAGTAAGGGTGAGGATGCGTTAGAAGTTGTAGGGAAGCTTGTGGGCAGATTTTGGGTTGAATTCGCGCAGGTCTAGCGCCACAGCGCTGCACTTCGAGCGCTGCAGCTTCGCTCCAGGCTACGCCTAGGCCCAAGTCTGGCGGTGCAGCGCTGCAATGTAGTGCCTAGGCGCTGGTGTGAGTATTTTTCGGGCTTGGAATTTAGGCGCTCTTGCTTCCTTGGGGTACTATTACGTCATTATGTCCTAGCATACTAAAAGTTAGTTTAGATGTTATGAAGTTTGATTGGGGAACGTTGAACTATGTGTTAAGCAAAATCTGTGTCTTCCATTGTTTGGGGAATTTCATACTTCATGTCAAGATTGTGTCGGGGTTGAGTCAAGGGTTAGCATGACATTTACCACGGTCAAGACCCGAGTGTTCTAGAAAGTCATAAGTTAGTTAATCAATGGGTAATGAGTACGATAGGCGTGATTAAGTTATGGAATTTAAGGTGCATGAAAACGTGTTAGCATGTGCAGCAATAACCCGAGCGAGATCCAATGAACCCCTCAACGTCATGTAAGTATGTTCGACGTGCAAAAGAAAAATATTTTATGTTTTTGAGGTATGCTAAATGTCTTTTGACCAATTATGAACGAGTTTGGAAGTCGGTGAACGTGGCCGAGGACCTCTCTACCCCGGTAAAGAATGACCGGGTTTAGATCAGGATTGGAATGCGGTAAAGCATGACCAGGGACCAATCCACCCGATAAAGCATGATCGGGGATCTCATGTATGTGGTAGTGGATCTTCCCTGCTAGCCCAGTACTGTGGTTTAATTTGATCAGGCACATTTATGTATGGGTCACTTGCTTTGAAATATATCTCTACGCAAAATGATGAAGTTTATGCATGTTCAAGTATGTATGATACAAGTATGCTTAAGAAAAGTTTTATAATGATGGCACGTCTATGTTTACGTTAATATGTTCAAGTTTTAGTATGTACGCTCTACTTTAAAATGCATGTGGTTTTATTACGTATTACTTGTTATTCGCAGTTTATACATGTTGAGTTTTTAGACTCACTAAACTTGATCGATGCAGGTGATCACGAGTACGAGGAGACGAGGGGTGGGGAACAATGAGCCGGCTTGGACTGCGCAGGAGGCTAAACCCGAGAACCGCCCATATTTTAAGAACTTTATGCATGTTGTTTCAAATACTCTGATTTTCTACGAGATTGTTTACGTTGTTTGAATGTTTACTTTTCTGCAAAATGTTTTTATAACAGTTTCTATTTCAAATATTTTTGGACGAGTAGATTATTTTTATCGAAGTTTGAAAGTTAATTATTTATTTATTAAATTTTTTATTTTTTCCGCAAATTTTAAAATAGTATAAAAGTACGGTACGTTACAGATAGTATCACGAACGAAGATCTATCTTTGAGAAAATCCATGCTCCTTGCAATTGATCAAATAAGTCCTCGATTGTAGGTAGGGGATACTTATTTTTGTGGTGACTCTATTCAGCTCTCGATAATCAATGCAGGGTCGCATACTACCATCTTTTTTCTTCACAAATAATACCGGTGTGCCCGACGGAGAACAACTAGGGCGAATAAAACCCTTGTCCAGCAACTCTTGAATTGATCCTTCAATTCTTTCATTTTAGCGGGTGCTAGACGATAAGCTGCCTTAGAAATTGGCACAGTGCCCGACATCAACTCAATAGAAATTCCACCTCGGTCCGGTGGAATGCCAGAAACGTCCACAGGAAAGACACTAGGAAAATCTCTGACAACATCAATATCCTCTAACTTATGACTGACTGGAACAGGTGCTGAAGTAATATATTCTAGGAAAGTTTGGCAGCCTCGCTTCATAAGTTTCCTCGCACAAATGCAGGAGATGATGTGTGGCATTTGCTTGTTCCTCGCTGCCTCAAAGACAAAAGATTTCCCGCTGGGCGTTCGAATAGACACTGACCTCTGCCGAAAATCTATCGAAACTCTATTCAATTGTAGCCAATCCATGCCAAGAATGATGTCGAATTCAGGCATTGGGAGTACGATAAGATTTACCAGAACCACATCTTTGTGCAAACGAAGCTCCAGACTCTTCACGATGCTCAAAGTGACCATTTGATCACCAAAAGAAATAGAAACCTTGAAGCCCAATCCCATATCCTCGGGTATAATCTTTAGTTGCTTGACGAATGTCTCGGATATGAATGAGTGTGTATCTCCCAAATCCAGCAAT
This sequence comes from Primulina tabacum, assembly GCF_025594145.1. Classification (NCBI taxonomy): domain Eukaryota; kingdom Viridiplantae; phylum Streptophyta; class Magnoliopsida; order Lamiales; family Gesneriaceae; genus Primulina; species Primulina tabacum. The sequence goes on from NC_134566.1 coordinate 2,210,409, forward strand.
GCGTAGGTAGCTACATCTAAAATGAATATTCTTCCTGCGACAAATGCAACATCAAATCTATTCATGTCGAAGCTTAAGGAATTTCTATCATTCTTTACCCATAATTTTTTTATGGTTTAGCACTATGACCCTAATACTTTCCAAAAAATGAACATTTGGACCCCAAGAAATTTTCTAAAATAACATTTTCAACCCTTGGAATTTCGAAATTCTGCATTTTTGCCCCATATAATTTCGAATTTACTCAATTAAGCTCCAAAATCTCGAAAATCGTTGTTTAATCACTAGAATCCCAGAAATTTGAAAACAACCCTAGGATTCTGAAAACTTTGCAAAACAGCTCCTAAACTTTTTAAAGTTTGCAATTTGGTCCCTGAATTTTAGAAAATTTCATATTTCACCTTTAGAATTTTCTTTTATCTCACCTTCAGTCCCTGGGACCCTTAGGATTTATGGTTTGGCCCTTAAGTTCTTGTACAATGCAATAAAAACCCCTAGAATCTTATTTTTTCACCACATAATCTCGAATTTATGCAATATAGGCCCAAATTTCTCGATTTCCCTATTTCCAAGCATCAAAATTCTTAATTTGGTTCAATTCATTCCTTTGCATTATTAAGGCTTATATTTTATGCTCAAATTATATAATTTTCAATGTCATCCCTTAAATCCAACCAAGGTAGAGCATGCAACCTAATTTCCTCTAAATTCTTCATTATCCCAATCGAGTCCACTAACCAATTTAACATTTCATGCAATAAAATCAATATAAAAATGTTAAACAACTAGGTTACTAGTGATTAAAGTCGTGTCAGGCTCTTCCTTGGCTTCCTCAGCGTCCATCACATAAGCTCTGCCCACAGTTGGTCCTTTCTTCAGGTTTTGGTGCTCCAGATTGTGGTGGCTTCTGTTGCCCCGGCTTCTTCCATTGTTCTTGGGGCTTTTGTTGCCCTTGAGCTTTTGGAGGTCCCGTAAATTGCCTCTTATTCGGCTGAGAATTCTGCTGGTGCTGCTGCCTCTTGCACTGCATCTCAAAATCAATATCTTTCAGGGCTTGCTCAGCTTGGAATGCACAAGCAGTGGCAGCTGCATAATCCCTCGGTCGCATCAACATCAGATCACTGCGTATAATAGGTCGTAAGCCATCCAAGAAGTGCCTTAATTTCTCAGCAACATCCCTAGCAATGAGGCGTACAAAGTGACAATCCCTATCAAGTCTCCTAACAAACTCAGCCACAGTCGTGTCTCCCTGTCGGAGAGTCATGAACTTCGTCTTCAAGCGTACACGGACGTCAGGAGTAAAATACTTCCTGTAGAAGATGTTCTTGAATTGCACCCAAGTGAGGGTGACTAGATTGATACCATGTTCAGCTTATTCCCACCAAAGAGAAGCTTCATATCGAAGCATATAAGTATCACACCTCACTCGGTCAGTATCCCCCATATTTAGATAACGGAAATGCACCACAAGAGATCGAATCCAACCCTCAGCAGCAAATGGGTCAGTGGTGCCAGAATATTCCTTCGGACCCAGCCTCCGAAACTGATCATAAATGTCGTGTTGCGGCCTCGGAGCATGCTGAGCCTATTGCTCAAAGAAACATGTCATGCCCTATAGAACACGAGTAGCAGCATCCCCATTATGGGGTGGGGGTGAATTCCCTTGACGATCCACATTAGTCTCTTCTTGCCTATCGGTACTAGGTCCACGTCTAGGAGGCATTATATCTGAACGTTTTCCAAATTCTAAACGTAAATAACATGCATTTAAATCTAAGCTTCTAATCATACAGCAGATAGTAATCTCTTTTTGAGCAACTTTAAGCATATATATAATTTAACTTCAAAAAGCATATAAACATGTAACTTAAACATATAAACCATGTAAACGTGCAGGTGATAACATTAAAACATTTAAACTTACAGGGACTTGAGGCTTGACTGAACATGGTGGTGGCACAACCTTTTGCATGAACATTGCTCTGATATCAACTGAAACGTCTATTACTCGTTTTTCTTTAAAATGTACTAGAAATTTTTTTTCTATCCATACTTTCTTCTTAAACACTATACATATATATATATATATATAAATATTTTTGCTATTTAAATACTAACCAACCTATTATTTGAAAATCCCAAAAATGCAATTCAAAATATAAAATCGTAAACGTCACCCAAATCTAAAATTAACTTTTTTCAAAATAAAGTATAAACTCTTTAAATCCTCTAGAAACCACTCAAAGCATCATAAGTCATAAAATCTTTAAAGTAAACTTAAATCATAAACGTAATGCGGAAAACTAACGACAGTCCTCGGGTTGTGTGCACCTTCAGTCCAGCTAGTTCAACCATCAAGTCCTCAATCAAATTAATGCTCACCTACATCGATCACACCTAGTGAATCTATTGACTCAGCAAACCTTAACCATGATAACAAGTACATATATATTTACAAGTAACAGTGAAAGATACTTTTAATAAAATAACTTTTCATGAACATGCATAACACATTTTTCCTTTCATCATATACTTTTCTTTCCTTTCATCATATACGTATATTGTTGGAACATTTCATGTTTTCAATCTTGATTTTGATTTTAACAAAATTTGTTCTTCAGAAGACCTTCAGAAGCCCGACCAGCTGATGAAAAGCTCAACTGATGAAGAGCCCAGCTGACCAATTCAACTGAAGTAGTGATATCAGTTCAGCTGACGAGCCAACTAATTTCACCAAACCAGTTCAACTGATCAATTAAGAGCATCAGTTAGGAGCTGACCAGTTTGCAGAACACGACAAGCTTATCTAAATGGAATCTAGCTGTACGCATTAAGGAAAGCAATTGTCCAGTCAAAAGGACAATAATGAACGTTGCAGCAGAGCTTAAAGTAAAGACGTTCTAGAATGACTGTCAGAAAGGACAAGACACAAATATCGAGGAACATATTCAAACCGCAACGGACATATTTGATGAGTCTTGAAGAACGGTATTGATGCCTCTATAAATACAAGATCAAGACCATCAACAAAGAAGGAAGTGTGTGAAAATATGAGAAAAGAAGAAGGGCACGCTCAACGGATATCAGCTTACAAGAAGCAATCCGCCCAGATTTGAGGGAACATTTCAACGTGTTATCAGCTTAGATTAGAAGCACAATTCCCTCAGTGTGTAAGAACAATTTTGTGTTGTATTCATAGATCAGTTCTCACACACTCAAACACAATCACTCACATATACAGAGAGTTAAGCTTATTGAATAGTTGAGCGAGTCTTGCAAAAAAACGTTAAACTTGTGTATGTAATCTTTAACACATATACATTAAACAAGTGTTGGCTGGAAGGTGCTGCCTTCAGTCTAGGCTAGGATTTCAGTTAGGCAGTAGCTAAGTCCTAAGTTGAGTGGGTTTGTACAAGTTGTTATATAAATCAAAGTCTTCTAGTGGAACCTACCCGAGGTGGTAGAAGTGGTGACGTAGGAGCAGTTGAAGTCTCTGAACATTCATAAACATATTTTGTGTACTTAACTGTTTAACTATTGTTTTCAAATTGATTTGATCAGTTCGAGCTGATATCAATTCAGTTCTCACCATAACTGAATTGACACAAGCAAGAACTGATCCCCTCATTTCAGTTATTCAGTTCACACAAGGTAATAGACTTTCAAATTAATCATCTTTCTTAACGAAGGATTATTTCAAGTATTTTTCGCTTGGTTTAAAACCAAACTCGATCTAATTCATCCGTGTTTACATTCTTAGAACACGAGCTATTGCATCTCATTGAGAATATTGTGTTTGAAGCACCCTCGCAGGTGTTAGAACCGATCCATCATATATGTTTCCCTTTTTTATTGAATTCAGATCCTCAATTGTGACTTTCATATCAGCTATAGATCGATGGATCTATCTACGTATAACCACGGGTCGGTACCGGACGACGGGGACTTAACGACACTCTCACCCGTCAACTGAGTTTTGGCCTTACATATCATTGTATCATCATATCATCGTATCATCGTATTAGTCACAATTAATTCACCTCCTTCAATCTTTCATATTTCCATCACTTATAAAAATTCATGCATATATAAATGATTTTTCTTTTAAACCAAGCATGCAACATGTCTTTTAGCATTAATGTTTCATCATAAAATTTCATAAACATTTAAAATAAACATTTTAACATTTATTACAGCACTTAGGGCACTGCCAGAACGTCTAACATTTTTCAGGTGTAAAATGACCGTTTTGCCCTTGAAACCCTAACTTCCCCAAAATCCATCCAAACCTAGCATAACACCTTAAAATACACCCATAAATATTTCTTAGATGTAAACTTATGTTCCTCAACTACTTAGACGTACATCTTGTTTTAATCCGAATTGACTCGAAACTTAAACAAACTTTACCAAACTTGAACCATAACTTATTAACACCTAATCACACCATATACCACCCAATTCAAGCTATTTAAACCCTTGGACCAGCCTATGACACTTACTGGATTTTTTTGTGCATGGTTCGATAACCCTAGCTTAGCCAACCTTGAGTTTCTTCAAGCCTAAACCCTAACCATCCTATCCAGCCCCTAACCATTGACCTTAGGACCCTACTCGAGCCCTTGACAAGCTACTGGACCAGGCCTAGCATCCCAAACGTGCCCAGCCCTTCCAGCCGTGCTCTAGAGCCATGCGTGCGACCTTCCTTTCGTGACCATCCTACAGCCCCTTTAGGTCTCCTGGACATGCCCTAACAGCAGCTAAGTGTTGTGCTTCTCAAGAAATCCTAGGCAAAACCCTAACTCCCATTTAAACCAATTTTTTGTTCAACCTTGTTACCCTCCATGTCCAGCCCTTATGCAATCTTTTCTAGGCCCTAAAACCCTCTAAAATTCATCCCTTACCATGGCCCTATGATGGAAGCCCCTTTATGCATCATAATCAAGAGTTTAAAATACGAAAACACTAGTTTTGTGTATTTATAGTCATAAAGACGAAAATATATAAAGTGTATCATGTTTTTCATGCAATCATGTATCAAATACATAATATGGTGTGAAATATGATTGAATAAAGATTAAGGTGTGGCTCTGCATTAATTACGCAAGAAAAACAGCTTGCGATGCGAGGGACATTGGCGGAGAGACGGGGGAGTTGCTTCATTTTTTGCCCTCAAAGTTCACGTGCAGCAGCCTTCAAGGTGTGGTGTGTGGCTGTGTGATGGCTGATGGAGGAGTCCTAGTATTTCTAGGCGTGAGGCGTGAGTTTATGTATGTATAGGTTAGGGTTTGTTAGCTTTGTTTTGATATAAAAATACCTGATGCAAGCTTAGACCCATTAACCTAGTATAATAGGTCTATTAGATAATATTTAAAATATTTTGTTAAGTAAAGTTTGTGAAAATATTTGCCGAGTTCTCAAAAAGTTCCTATTTTCATCGAAAATTGATTAGTGGTATAAAATACGAATCGACACGTGAAAACATATCAAAATACCTCATTTTAGAAAATATCCATTAAAATATACCATATATTAAATAATTTAAAATAATCATTTAATAAAAATATTTTACCTTATATGGTCTCCGTTCTCCATTCCTCGATCGCGTCTCAAATAACCTTTAAAACATAGTTTTTATGAATTCTAGTAGAGAACTACATTTTAAACATGTAAACATGCACACCATATTTAATTCATGCAATTAAAATCATTTAATTAGTCATTTTCCCTAAATTTGCATGCAGTTAAGTTACATTATCGCATTTTAGACATTACAATTTTCCTCTCGATGAATGATAACCACTTGAAAAGTTCAAAGAAGAGTTGTTCGATATAATTATCATTTGATTATCTATCTGATGATTGGACATCTCTATGCCCTTATCATGAAACACGGTATACAGCATCACATATGCTAGTCTCAAGCGGCATTTATCCTTATTTTTAGGCGGCTGAATCAACTAAGAACGAGTTTAGAATATATAGTGTTTACAAATGAGTTTCAAGATTGAATTACAATTCATTTGTTTTAATGTATAATCAAGGTCTTTACATATATTGATTGCATGAATTTACAGATAAAGTAAAACAAAACCTTGAAATGTAACTTATATTAAAATAAAGACGGTTTATTACAATTGGGTTAATAAATTCTTTAGTCAACCGTTGACTTACATGACATCAAATCTACCAAAAAAAATTTAGCAACCTAAACCTAGTGAACACAATGCGATTCCCTTTCAACAAAGTGGTCGAATATCCAAGATACTTCAACTACTCGTTGGAAAAGAGGATAAAGCCCAGATATTGGGTTTTGAAAAGCAGGAACATTGAATATAATTTGGAGGATATTCTAGGTAAGTGTTAAAGTAGATGCCCTATAAGCCAATTGTTAGCTAGGGAATTTATTGAGTCAGTTGTAATAAAAAAAATTATTTTAATATAATTCATTATTTCATGGTTTGTTATTTCTTTATCTGTATACCCATGTGAACAACATAGATAAAGAACTTGATCATACTTTAATATAAATGAATCGTAATTCGATGTTGAAACTCATTTGTAAACACTGTATGATCTAAATTCGTTCCTAGTCGATTCAGCCGCCTAAAACATGGATAAAGGTCGTTTGAGTTCGAGACTAGCATCTGTGATGATGTGTACCGCGTTTCTTGGTAAGGGCATACAGATATCCAAACATGCAGATGGTAGTCATATGATGATTATACCGAACTACCCTCCCTTGGACTTTTCAAGTGGTTATTATTCATCGAGAGGATAAATCCGTGGTTATGATTGTACACCATTAGTCCTTACGACCCGGGACAATACTGAGGCTCTATATTCTAGGGATGTGCTTTGACTCGTTTACCGACTCCAGGAGGGTCATCAGGTGGCGAGATTGGGTACAGCTGCGACACATTTAGGAGCCAGTGCATTGTAGTCTGGAATTCACTGCTCACCTATGGGTGTGGATATCCTATGTGATCTCATGAAATAATAGTGCATGGAATTTCTGGCCAGAGTATGAGATGTACGTTAGAGAAGGGGTTCTCCAATTATACATGCGATGCCACTATTTATTCGCAATGATGTGTGACATGGTTATCGAATTATTAAGCAACCCTCGATGAACCAATGGTTGCAGATTCGATTGGGATATATGAGATGAAGGGATCGTACTGTACGTTAATAATAACCGACTTGTTCTTGCAGGCACTATCAGTGATACCTAGGGAATCATGGGGCGATGCTACTAGACGCTCTTACCATGATTTGATGGGTTTAATCAGAAATATGATTTCTCACATTCTCATGATTAATTGTTGGTACATAGAATGGGGCAAATTAGGGTAAGTCCGAATAAAGGATTATGTCCTGAATCACAAAAAGTTGTGAACCCACGGCTAGCTGTATCACTGAACCATTGAGGATCACACAAGTACTGGATTATTTTGTCCCCGTTGAGATAATAAATTCAAAGAGTTGAATTTATAAAAAAAACGTTGAGATAATAAATTCAAGGAGTTGAATTTATAGAAAACATTGAGATAATAAATTCAAGTAGTTGAATTTATATATAAAATCATGATATAGTAAATTCAAGGAGTTGAATTTAAGATAATTAAATTTTGAGAGAATAAATTCAAGGAGTTGAATTTATGATATTTAAAATTTGGAGAGAATAAATTCAAGGAGTTGAAATTATGACTATTAAATTTTGGAGGTGATAAATTAAAGGAGTTGAATTTATAATTTAAATATTAAATTCAAATGTTGAATTTATAAAACATTTAAATTAAATGTAATGGGTATATGTATAAGGGCTTGTAGGAGTACAAGACCAACATACATATTATTATGGTTCTTAATTGGACTTTAAAAGATTAATTAATTAATTAAACTAGTTGGACTAGAATAATTAATTGATTAAGCCCATTAAGTATTTAATTTAATTAATGAGCCCTAAACTTATATATATGTGTATTAGGCTTAGAGTTAAACACAATTAACTCATGCAATTTTTGAAACCCTAGCCTCCAAGCCAAGGCTTTCGAAAATCCTCCTCCACTTCTCTCAATTTTCGGCCTCCACCAAAGAAAGTTTGGTTTTGAGCCACCTCTTGTTTTTAATCTCAAACGAAAAATTCTTCTATATTTTCTAGTGCAAGTTGGAAGAGGAACAACTAATTCGGTCGTGGACTTGATTAGAATATTGAAGAAAGGAGCATGGAAGAACGTACGTGGAATTTACAACAAGAGCTACATTCACTTATACCGGCATAGCTGGAGCCAAGTGAAAATTGTTCACTAAGGTAAAAGTTTTAAACCTCCTATGTATGTTTATATTTATTAAAATCATACGAGTTCTCAAAAATATGTTGAATGTCAAGATCTAAAATTTTTTAAAACTTCCGCTGCGTTTGGGCACGAGATAACTGAGATCCAACAGTGGTATCAGAGCCAGGTTCCCTATATCGTATGATTTTAAATCATGTTGAATAATATTCCTAACCACACAAGAAAATTTTTCAGAAAATTGATGCACCATAAAAATTCGATTTTAATTAAAAAAAATATTTTCGAATCTGCCCATAACTGTTCTGGGGCGCCACGCGCAGCGTCCGCACAGGCAGGCGCATAGCTGTACGCACAGGGCTTGCACAGCGTGCTCGCCCCTGCCCGATACAATTGGGCAGTGGGCGAGCAGCACGGGCAGGTGCCCAGGCACGTCTCGCGCACCGTGCCGGATCGTGGGCTTGAATTGTTCGAGCCTAGGGTGTGATTTTCTGATTTTACAAAATTTTGGATAAATTGATATTTTATGAAAATTGTTCAATTTTTCCTTAAAATAAAATTTTTCTAAATTTATAATTTTCTTTTAAGGTCAATAATTAGAATATGATTTTAATTATTTATGGTAAAAATATGTTTTACAAGAAATCAATTATAATTGAATTAATTGGAAATTAAATAAAAGTGTTTATTTAATTTATTAATTTCTTTAATAATTGTGGTGGTTAGTGATAATATTATTAGATGCATGATTAATCAATTAATTAAATTTGTTTAATTAATTGTTGTTAATATTTGATATTAAATGTATGAAGAATGATCGAGAGCTTTGACCAATGTGTTAGGTGTATGTTAGGATATTTTACTGTTTTAATTCATTTTGTTAATATTATTAAAGTGAGCTTGGTTTATGGCATGTTCCCACCCCATGAGATGTATCCCTTATGTGTCATGGCTATTTAAATTTAATTATTAGAAATAGTGTGAGATCAAAATTGGAAGATGGTGGTCTCGATGCACAAGATGAAGACATGTAAAATATTAGAAGCTTTTGTAATAAGTTGCATTTGCATCCCTGCATTCACCTAGGTTTTTGGGCCTGGATCCATGTCTGGCTCACATGGATCTAATAGTGTTGGCGATCGATCATCCTTAATTATTGTTGAATGTCATATTATGATATATATATATGTGATATATAGTAGTATATATGTATGTATATTATTAAATAATATAGTTGCATGAATTCGGCAAACATACAAACTCGTGGCACGCGATTTTAAATTAAAATGATGAGATAATTTAAAAAAAAATTAAAATCCCTCATTTTGAATAAGATTCAAAATTTATATCAAACCGCAAAAGTAAAAAATAAAAGAGTTTAATTATTCTTGCCTTCCATCAACCGTGGTTGCATGTTAATCGCTACCCGCGATCATTGTCTAGCTCATATTATTGGGCAGGCCTGGACCCTGGAAAGCTGTGACTTCTACCAGACATATGCTGTGAATTGAGTGGAACTCCCATGACTACGGCTCATATTATTGGGGGAAATCATGGCGACCGTCCACTACTATTCACTATTGATGGGTCGGTTTGACACGTGAAAATATACGTCGTCATATTATTAGGTCCTTATTAAACGTGAGGCGAAACACGCGGAGGCGAAACACGCGGAGGCTGCATATGGATGAAATTGGATTCTACCTTTTAGAAATTATAATTGGCTGATATTATTCGGGATTATAATTGGCTAATTGGACTCTACGTACCCACTAAGGAAATACGATTTTCCTTTTTCATTAGAGGGTGGTGGAAATGTCAAAATAGTGGGAGGAAAATTTATAAAATAAAAATTCATATTTTATATCTTAAAATATTCTAAAATTATTAGTTACCTTTTTCTGTTTCCATATCAATATATTTTCGATTTCGTCACGTAATACATTTATATTATTAACAAGCTAACCGAATCTAATTTCCAAGACTGGTTGGTAAATTGTTATGAATTCGGAGAAAGTTGCATACACACTAATGTCAGTCCTGTTGAACTGACAAAGCTTGCAAGATGGTAGGACCATAGTATGCAAGCTAAAGTGTAACATGCTCGCTTCTATGTCAAATGAATTGTAGGGACAGTTTGAGGAAATGTTGAATGCTGCTGACATTCGAATACACGTGCAAGAGTTGTATAGTGCATGAAACTCATAAAATGATGCACACCACTTTCAAGGAGCTTATATCTACAAGCATGCAAGATGGGGCTCTGGACCATGAGCATGGTGTACATATGACTGGACTTATTGAGAATGTTGTGGGCCTGGAATATGTGATTCCTAACGAGTTACTTGATGACATCAATTTGTTGTCTTTCTCTTCCTCATTTGACAGAGTTATGGTGAACTTCAATTTGAATAAGATAGATGATAGCCTTGAAGAGCTAGTCAATACGCTTATAAATTATGAGATCACCATAAAACAGGAGATTGTTGTTTTTCTAATGGGCCTCTCGTCAGACGAAAAATGGCCCACAAAGTAAGGGAAAGAAATGTTCTGTCCCTCACAAGAAAAACAAACCCGATAAGAGGCAAACTCTGAAGGACACTTAAAAGGCCTACAAAGCTCGATAAGTCAGAACATATTTATTTCACTGCAAGAAATCTGGACATAAGAAATTATATGCGCCAAAAATGTTCTGGAAATGATAAGTGAATGTCCAAGTAAAAATGATTTCAACAACAAAAAAAGAAAGAAAGTTAGATGATCCAAATCCCGCACAAATATGGCACGCTAGACTATGTCACATTTCTCAAAGAAAGATGAACAAACTAGTGGGAGAAAGCATGTTTGACTTGTCAGACATAAATTCTCTAACTACTTGTAAGTCCTGTCTAAAAGAAAAAAAGACAAAGATTCCATTCAATGGAAACTTGGAACATGCACATGGTCTACTGGATTTGATCCACACAGACGTTTGTGGCCCACTAAGTGTTAGCACAAAATTTGGGCAATCCTACTTCATTACCTTTAGGGATGTAAACGAACCAAACCATTTGTGAGCTATTCGAAGCTCGATTCGATAAAAGCTCGTTTGAGCTCGTTTAGTGAGGCTCGTTAAGATAAACAAACCAAACTCAAGGTTTACAGTACTCGGCTTGTTAGCTCGTGAACATGTTTGTTGATAAGTTCATGAGTAATCTTTTAGATGAAAAAATAATAGTTTTGATATTTGATTTATTGATTTTGCATATTATTTATGAAATATATAGAAAAATCTATTAAATTTATTTATTATAATAAATTTAAAAATTTTAATAAGAATAATATATTTTTATTTAAATATATAATTTGCTTTTTAATTAATTTAATAAAAATTTAAATGTATAATTCATATTTATTAAGCTTGTTTAGGCTCGATAAAGGCTTGAATAAGCTCGTGATCCATGCATATATTCGTTAAATAAAGCTCGAGCTCGGCTCGATTATAAACGAACCAAGCTCAAACATTCAAGAGTTCGGCTCGACTCGATTCGATTACATCCCTAATTACCTTTACTGATAACTATTCGAGGTATGAGTATGTTTATTTGATGAAACACAAATCTGAAGCATTTGAAAAGTTCAAAGAATTCAGATCTGAAGTAGTAAAACAGCTAGAAAGGGGTATTAAGACACTTCGATATGATTGAAGTGGAGAATACTTGAGTGCTGAATTTTTTGTGTTATCTAAAAGAGAATGAGATTCTCTCATAGTGGACTCCACCAGCAACAACACAATTGAATGGTGTTCCTGAACGTCGTAATCGAACCTTGATGGACATGGTTCAATCTATGATGGGATTCATTGAATTGCCTACATCGTTTTGGGGCTTTGTGCTTGAAACTGCAGCAATGTTATTGAATAATGTTCATACTAAAGCAGTGGATAAAACACCATATGAGATATGGATGGGAAAAACTCCCAAATATTCTTACTTGAGAATATGGGGATGTCCTGCTTATGTGAGCAGACAGTGGGAGACAAATTGGATAGTAGATCCACTTTGTGCTACTTCGTAGGATATCCAAAAAATTCTGTTGGATATTATTTCTATCACCCCAATGAAGCAAAAGTGTTTGTTTCAAGAAATGTCATCTTTTTGGAAAAGGAATTTCTATTAGATAGAAAAGGCAAGATGATAGAACTTGAAGAAATTCAAGACACTCCCTCAACTGTAGAAGTTGAACCTAATCCTTAACAACCAGTAGTTGAAGTACAAGCTCCTAGAAGGTCTGATAGGGTTATTAGACCACCTGCAAGATATACGCTTCTTCATGAACAAAGCCATGATGAGGCTTGTGTTGGATGTGATCCAATGAATTTCAAAGAAGCAATATCTGATACTGATTCAACCAAATGACTTGAAAGCATGCAGACTGAAATGGACTCTATGTATTCAAACCAAGTCTGGACATTGGTGGATCCACCTGAGTGAATCGTTCTCATATGATGCAAATGGATCTACAAAGGAAAGCTTGGGACGGATGGGAAGGTATTGACCTTCAAAGCAAGACTAGTTGCAAAATGTTATACTCAAAGGCAAGGAATTGACTATGAGGAAACTTTTTCACCAGTTGCTATGTTTAAGTCTATTAGAATACTGCTAACCATAGTAGCATGGTATGACTATAAGATATGGAAAATAGATATAAAGACTGCATTCCTCAATGGAGACATCAAAGAAGATATTTTTATGTCTCAACCTGAGGGATACACATCAGTTGGAAGTGAGCATAAGGTATGCAAACTTCAGAGATCAATATATGGTCTCAAGTAGGAGTCAAGGAGTTGGAACCTCAGATTTGATAGCACTATCAAGGAATTTGGTTTTGCTAAAAATCCTGAAGAACCATGCGTGTACAAGAAAGTTAGTGGGAGTGCAGTGACATTCTTGGTACTTTATGCCTGCTCATTGGGAATGATATATGATTACTTCAATCAGCTAAAGTATGGTTAGCAAGTAAATTCTCCATGAAAGACATGGGTGAAGCATCATGTGTATTGGGAATACAAATCTATAGAGATAGATCAAAGAGGATACTGGGGCTCACCCAAGCAACTTATATCGATATCATCCTGAAGCGATTCTCTATGGAAGAGTCCAGAGATGATACTTACCAATGTGTCATGGTGTTACTCTATCTAAAGCTATGTGTCCCAAAACTGATGAAGAGATAGAGATGATGACACGTATGCCATATGCGTCAGCCATTAGTAGTATCATGTATGGTATGATATCGACACGTCCTGATGTTGCTTACGCTCTGAGTGTTACAAGCAGATATCAGGCGAACCCTAGTCCAATGCATTAGAAGGCCGTGAAAGATATTCTTAAGTACTTGAGAAGGACTAAGAACTTGTTCATGGTCTATGGGGGTGGAGAATTGAAATTAGAAGGCTACACTGATTCTAGCTTCCAATGTGACATAGATGATTCGAAATCGACATCTGGTTTTGTATTCATGCTAAATGGTGCGGCTGTCTCTTGGAAAAGTTCCAAGCAAAAAACTGTTGCGGATTCCACCACTGAAGCTGAATACATTGTTGCATCTGCTGCAGCCAAAGAGGCAGTTTGGATGAGGAATTTCGTCCAAGAGTTGGGCGTCATTCCAATTGGAGTTGATCCAGTCCCGGTGTACTGCGGAACACAAGTGCCGTTGTGCAAGCAAAGGAACCAAGGTCTCATCAACGATCCAAAAATATACAGAGGAAGTTCCACATCATCTGGGAAATTGTGGGAATTGGAGATATATCAGTCAAAAGAGTCCTCTCTATAGTTAATGTTGCTGATCCACTTACAAAATCCTTGTCAGGACCATTGTTTGATAAGCATCGCGAAACAATGTGATTAAAGTCTATGGGTAGTTGGCTCTAGGGCAAGTGGGAGATTGTTATAGTAGATGCCCTGTAAGCCAACTGTTGGCTAGTGAATTTATTGACTCAGTTGTAATAAACAATCTTTATTTTAATATAATTCATTATTTCATGGTTTATTATTTCTTTATCTGTATACACATGTGAATAACATAGATAAAGACCTTTATTATACTTTAAGACAAATGGATCATAATTCGATGTTGAAACTCATTTGTAAACACTGTATGACCTAAATTCGTTACTATTCGATTCAGCCGCCTAAAACGTGGATAAAGGTCGCTTGAGTTCGAGACTAGCATCTGTGATGTTGTGTACCGCGTTTCTTGGTAAGGGCATAGAGATGTCCAAACATGCAGATGGGTAGTCATATGATGATTATACCAAACTACCATCCCTCGGACTTTCCAAGTGGTTATTATTCATCGAGAGGATAAGTATGTGGTTATGATTGTACACCATTAGTCCTTACGACCCGGGACAACACTGAGGCTCTATATTCTAGGGATGTGCTTTGACTCGTTTACCGACTCCAGGAGGGCAGGTGGCGAGATTGGGTACAGTTGCGACACATATAGGAGCAAGTGCATTGTAATCGAGAATTCACCACTCACCTACGAGTGTGGATATCCTATGTGATCTGATGAAATAATAGTGCATAGAATCTCTGGCCAGAATATGAGATGTACGTTAGAGAAGGAGTTCTCTAATTGTACATGCGATGCCACTATTTTTTCTCAAAGATGTGTCACATGGTTATCGAATTGTTATGCAACCCTCGATGAACCAATGGTTGCTGATCCGATCGGGATATATGAGATGAAGGAACCGTACTGTACGTTAATCATTACCGACTGGTTCTTGCATGCACTATCAGTGATACCTAGGGAATCATGGGGCAATGCTACTAGACGCTCTTACCATGATTCGATGGGTTTAATCAGAAATATGATTTCTGACATTCTCATGATTAATTGTTGATACATAGAATGGGGCAAATTAGGGTAAGTTCGAATAAATGATTATGTCCTGAATCACAAAGATTTGTTAACCCACGACTAGCTGTATCCCTGAACCATTGAGGGTCACACAAGTACTAGATTATTTTGTCCCCATTAAGATAATAAATTCAAGGAGTTGAATTTATAAAAAAAACATTGAGATAATAAATTCAAGGAGTTGAATTTATAGAAAACATTGAGATAATAAATTCAAATAGTTGAATTTATATATAAAATTATGATACAGTAAATTCAAGGAGTTGAATTTATGATAATTAAATTTTGAGAGCATAAATTCAAGGAGCTGAATTTATGACTATTAAATTTTGTAGGTGATAAATTCAAGGAGTTGAATTTATAATTTAACTATTAAATTCAAATGTTGAATTTATAAAAGATTTAAATTAAATGTAATGGGTGAAGGATCGTTTGCTGGGCATCTTTGGGATGCTTCAAACAAAATATTCTCCAATGAGCTGCAATAGCTCGTGTTCTAAGAATATTAACACCGATGAATTAAATCGAATTTGGTTAAAAACCAAGCGGAAGAAACTCGAAGTAATCCTTCGTGAAGAAGACTGTTATTTTAGAAGCATTTGATCTTATGTAAACTGAATAACCGAAAAGGGACATATTAGTTTTTGCATTCATCAGTTCAGTTATTGTGACAACTGAACTGATGGATACTCTAACTGATCCAGACAGTTTAAAAACAATAGTTAGACAGTTAAATACACAAGATATGTTTATGGATGTTCGGAGACTTCAACTGCTCCTATGTCACCCCTTCTACCGCCTTGGGTAGGATCCACTAGAAGACTTTGATTTATACAAACACTTGTACAAACCAACTCAGTTAGGACTTACCCACTGCCTAACCTGAACTCCTAGACTTAGACTGAAGGCAGCACCTTTCAGTCAACACTTCTTTAATGTCTATGTGAGAAAGACTACATACACAAGTTTAACGTCTTTGTGCAAGACTGTATTTGAGTGGTTGAGAGTGTGTGTGTGTGTGAGAACTGAACAAGGATGTTCTCACACACTGAGGAAAATACGCTTCTAATCTAAGCTGATCTATCTGTGAAGAGTTCCCTCGACTGGGCTGAATGCTTCTCTTAAGCTGATATGACTTTGAAGCGTGCCCTTTTTTTCTCTCTCTTAAGTTGTGTGTTTTTGAGTCTTCACTGATCTTCTCTTTATATAGGCAGGAAAACTGATCGTACAATGAGACTCATTCATTGTATCCGTTGTATCTTGAATTCGTTTCTTGGACTTTGTGTTTCGGCTTTTCGACTGCCCTTCTGAAACATTTTGTCTTTAATGTACTGATGCAACGTCCATTATTGTCCTTTGATTGGGTAATGGCTTTGTGCCTTCACGTACAGCTGGATTCCACTTGAAAGAGTTTGTCTTCATCCATAACTGAAAGATTCTAACTGATACTTCGAACTGGTCAGTTGAACTAATCTTTCAGTTGGGCTGGTGAAATCAGTTGACTCGTCAGTTGAACTGATTTCACACTCGTTCAGTTTGACTGATCAGCTGTGTTTCTTCATCAGTTGAACACTCCTTCTGTTGGCCAGGCTTCTGAGGTTTTCCTGCTGAATCACCTATCAACTGGACAATCAGTTGGACTGCTCAATTGACGTAACCAGTTAGACTGATTCATTTCGTGTGATCAGTTGGGTCTTTAGTTTTGCGATGTAAACATCTCGTGAGTGATCCTAGATGCTGCACACTAAGGTAGATCATTAGTAACATAATTAACAAATTTTGTTATCATCAAAATCAAGATTGCGAACTTGAAAAGTTCCAACAATGGGCTTGTAGGAGTACAAGACCAACATACATATTATTATGATTCTTAATTGGACTTTAAAAGATTAATTAATTAATTAAACTAGTTGGACTAGAATAATTAATTGATTAATCCTATTAAGTCTTTAATTTAAGTAATAGGCCCTAAGCTTATATATATGTGTTTTATGCTTAGGGTTAAACACAATTAACCCATGATCTTCCTCCCCTTCTCTCAATTTTTGGCCTTCACCAAAGAAAGTTTGGTTTTGAGCCGCCTCTCGTTTTTAATCTCAAACGAAAAATCCCTCTATACTTTCTAGTGCAAGTTGGGAGAGGAACAAGTAATCCGGTCGTAGACCTGATTAGAAGATTGAAAAAAGGAGTCTCGAAGAACGTACGTGAGATTTACAACAAGAGCTACATTCGCTTATACTGTCGTAGCTGGAGTCAAGTGAAAATTGTTCACTAAGGTAAAAGTTTTAAACCTTGTATATATGTTTATATTTATTAAAATCATACGAGTGCTCAAAAATATATTGAATGTCAAGATCTAAAATTTTTTAAAACTTCTGCTGCGTTTGGGCACGAGAAAACCGAGATCCAACGATAAGAACGACGAAGAATTCATCACCAAGTATTTGGGTGTAGAGGAGATGTTTGTTCCTTTCCATCTTGACATAAGCTTCTTGTGTCGGAGCATTATATTGGTACTTCAAAGGTTCTACTACACTAATATCCTGAATGCTCGTCACTCATCTGCCCTCTCCTTACCACACATCGGGAACAAATAGTGCAGGATGCAGCATGAAGTTCATCGATTTTCTTGGCAGAATCTATGGAAGTCGAACAATATTCTGTCTACCTTAGAGGAATTCTATTTAGAGTATATATATATACACGCCATTAGGAGTCATCTCATGTATTCACAGACTGAATTTGAAGACAGAATGAAATGATTGGAGGGAAAACTTATTTGGTTATGAGAAAAGAGTCTTGCTCTTTTTGTTCTTTCTTAGCCTGATAAAATTAGTTGCTAGTGTTGGTACCAATGTCCCAAACTTACTAGACGAGTTCTAGAGATTCAACTGTAGTAAACTCATGATCTGTCACAATATTTTTAAACCCTCCCATCCGAGAAAAAAATGGAATTTCAAGTAGTAATTTACACCTAAATTATCGTTATACTGATCAGCATTTAAAAAAACTGATTGTTTTATGATTTTCAATTACGTATATGGATGTGAATTCAAACATTTTATTGAAGAAAAGGCATGGAAGATATCCATCCAGCTCTCTCTCACAAAAGTAACTTTAATTTAAAAGCGTGCTTTTATATAACCAGAGAGGATATCGTAGTCCGTACTCCTTAAATTGAAGGAACTGCAGATCAGTGCAGGGGGGATCACTGGAGGGGAAGCGAAGGACACGTGGATGCCCTAATAAGGTGGTGACCTGACATATACCCGCAGCCTCCCTATTTATTCTGTTCGTCCATCGACCTAATCCATAGCCTCTCTCGCTTTCGAAAACCTACACGCACAGTCGCATACATTCCCTGGCAAATCCCACTCTCCGGTTTGTGTTTGTTTCCTGGATCCAAGTCTCGATTGCTTCTCTACTCGCCATCTCCTCTCTTGGCTCGAGATCCGAGCCAAGAACTGAGGAGTGTTGCTGCAATCCGCTGAGGTAAAGATATGATGCGTGGTTATGTGAAAACTGATATCCAAGCTAATTGCCGATGGTTTTTCTGTAGGGTTTTAGTGAAAAGAGGAGAAAATGGCTAACAGCGAGGGGTTTCTGACGGAGGGGCAGAGGGAGATGCTGAAAATCGCGTCCCAAAATGCGGAGGTGATGTCATCATTATCGTTGTCTTCGTCGCCGAAATCTCCGGGTCCAAGGTCTCCCGGTCAGAACTCGTCTGTGATCTCTGAGCATCATTTTGTGAAGGTTACAGGCGGCGGGCAGTCTGCTGCCGCTGGGGGCATAGCAGTTAGGCACGTGCGCCGATCTCACTCCGGGAAATTTATTAGAGTTAAAAAGGGTAAGATTCTGAAAATATTAGTGACGCTTAAAGTATTTCAAGTATAGTTAATCAGTATAAATGTCTATCTTGTTTCTCACAGATTTCTGAACCATACGAAAATAATACTTCCTAGTAGTTTATGCATTTACGTTTTTTTTTATCTTTGTTTGGTGGTGGTTACCGATTTTTCTTTACTTCTTTTGTAATTGCTTTGATTGTGGAATGTGTGGATTTGTTTGGAAGCTTGTCATAGATGGAAGAATGCGTCTGAGCTCTATAGAAAAAGGTTGTTGAAGGCATAGTTAGTCTCATAAGACCAAGACTCACTAGTATATTTTTGGTAACAGTATAATGGAGATTCTTTTTGTGATTCTTGATTTAATAAGGGCTCGGTACTGAACTCTTTATTTGTTTGGCATAAACTAGGTTCTTCATTGCATAACTAGATTATCAACATTAATAATTGAAAGACCTTTACTGGAATTGCTTGGACAAAGGAATCTGATAGTTGGTAAACATTTGCTAAAAATGACCATAAGGTTTTAAAAGAAATTACTTCTGCAGTTCATGGCTTTTTATATGCTTTTGATCAAAGCCTAGGCTTGCTCTTATCACTTCTACGTCAGGTGTAGAATCGAATGTTTCAAATGATGTTTTGGATTCTTGACTTGTGAAAAGATCAAGGTTTTCCTTTTCATCAACAAATGCTGGAGTTAACAGCCAGGTGGAAATTTAATGATTTCTAAGAAAATTAATGTCACTGACCACTGTCGCTTCTCATAGCCCGGTGAATAATTTTTTCCTATCCAGTACGTGAATTTACATGTCATAGTTATTTTTGTTGCTTTTTTTCTAGGCGGGTATCTAATTTGTTAAATAAAGAAACCAGATTCACGCTTAAATCTATTGAAATAGGAAGCAAAAATTGGAATTAAAGAGGATTATAATACTTATTTGCACGCACATGAACTCAATAATATTTTTGGGCTATAGACCCCCAAAGTAACTGCGGTCTTTAGAATACTCTAAGTTTATTTCCCAAGATACCCTTTCTCTATTTGATTATTGTTTTTACAAGAAAAATTAAATAAAGTTAAAACCCAAATTATGTATTAAAAGCAGAAAAATTATTAGATTATGATTACATTACAAACAATTTTCCGTAAATAAAATTATATTTTTCTAGATTTAATATATCTCCACATATCCTATACCAAGGATCATTAAGGACAATAAAGATGCCACTTGATGTTCATTGTGATCATCATTCTTAAGTACCCAGGTCGTGTTTTTGTTCTTCTAATCTGTTTTTACCTTTGATAGGCATTGTGACTTTTGTTTGTCTGTGGGAGCTCGCCTTCTGACAAATATATAGCCAGTTTTATAGCATGTAGCTCTTGGTTTTGGTGATAACAATTTACCTGGATGATACACAAATTATTTAGTTAATTTATGGAAAGTTTGATTGTTGTATCTCTAGCCTCTCCCTCAATCTCTATGTTGTACATATGAAGCACTCTAATGACAAATCTCTATGCGCATAAAGGGATGCATCATTATTGTGGAAAGTCTAATCAAACTATATAAATTTTTTTTTGTTTCTAAATCACTAGCTTTCTCGACTTTTTTGCATATCTATAAAACATATGTAATGTAGTGTGTGTCATCCTCAAGTTCATGGAAAATTGATAGAAAATCGTAGAAATCTTGTGATGCTTTTGGTTATTCTTGTTGAAGTCATAATTGTTGTCGTGGTATCGTTACTGTACTAGGGCTGATGCAGAAAATCGTCTAGAATCATGACAGGGCTCTTTTTGTTGAAGATTAGTCTTCTGACCGGATATTATGGCCAATGGGCTGACATTTGTTTGCATAATCAATTAGATTTGTCCATGTAGCGTGCCACATAATACTTGTATGTGCATAAGCCAAACACAAACTGTGTGTATTTCCTTTATGGGTTGAATTTACAGCTAAGATAAGGATTCCTGTAAGTCACACTGTATGTCTTGATTAAGACCATACATGAGAAAACGAGTGCATGAAAACGATGACAGGGATGATGACGGGTTCACATGATTTTATGATATCATGCAATATTAAATGTTTCTATTGAGTTAGTGATATATCAACAAGTCAACTTTCTACCAGACAGAATTGGTATGCATTATAATGGTTGATACTGACTAGAACTGTCTGAAAACTACTTTCCAGATTTTAACGTTTTAGCACCAGATGATTAGTGTCAGATTTAATACATATTGAGTTGATGGTATCCGAGCTTCAGAGTGTCTGGTGAATGGAGTAACTATGGCTTATGACACATCATTTACTATAATGGTGGATATGGTATTTGTGATTTCAAATCGCTGTCATGTGTTATAATGCTATTGAAAAATGTAGCAAAATCAACACAAATGCATATCTCATTGATTTGCTTAATCTGTTTGATTCAAAGTATTTTACTAGTCATTGTTATTGACCGGAGGCTATACTGGTTGTAAAGTTTTAAATGTGTTGTCTATCCCGTATCTTGAATGGTTGGAAGTAGGAGACACTTGTATTTAAATTGTTTTTTGAAGCTACTTGAATTTTGCTATGCATATGCACTATTGATCTGATTGTGACAACAGATGGTGCTGGTGGTAAAGGCACATGGGGAAAGCTGATCGATACTGATGGCATTTCTTGTGTTGATCGGAAGGATCCTAACTACGACAGTGGCGAGGTAATCATATAGTTTCTTTCCTATTGCTATTTGAAACCTTTTTTTTCTATTTGTAGTTTGTTTGTATAATATCTTTTTGTTTTCCCGGGTCATGAGCAGGAACCCTATGAGCTAGTTGGATCAAATGTATCTGATCCTCTGGATGAATACAAAAAAGCTGTGTTGTCCATCATAGAGGAGTACTTTAGCACCGGGGATGTAGATATGGCTGCTTCTGATCTTAGAGAACTAGGATCAAGCCAGTACCATCCCTACATTGTTAAACGCCTGGTTTCTATGGCCATGGACAGACATGACAAAGAGAAGGAGATGGCTTCGGTCTTGTTGTCTGCTCTGTATGCAGATGTAATCAATCCTTCCCAAATTAGCCAGGGGTTTTTGATACTGCTTGAATCTGCTGATGACTTGGCAGTGGACATATTGGATACTGTTGATATTCTTGCTTTATTCATTGCTCGAGCAGTGGTGGATGAAATTCTACCCCCGGCTTTCATTACCAAGGTCAGAAAAATACTTCCAGTGGCGTCCAAGGGATTGGAGGTGCTGCAAACTGCTGAGAAAAGCTATCTCTCAGCACCCCACCATGCTGAAGTTATAGAAAGACGCTGGGGTGGAAGTACGCATCTCACTGTCGATGAGGTGAAGAAAAAGATATCTGACCTTCTAAGGGAATACGTGGAGAGTGGTGATACTCCTGAAGCCTGTAGATGTATCAGAGAATTAGGTGTTTCATTTTTCCATCACGAAGTTGTGAAAAGAGCATTAGTTCTAGCCATGGAGATCCAGACTGCGGAGCCACTTATTTTGAAGCTGTTAAAGGAAGCGGCAGACGAGGGTTTAATAAGTTCAAGTCAGATGGTGAAAGGCATTACTCGAATAGTTGAGAGCCTTGATGACCTTGCCCTTGATGTTCCTTCAGCAAAAAATTTCTTTCAAACCATTGTTCCCCAGGCAATATCTGATGGATGGCTTGATGCATCTTACCTAAAATCTTCGGGCGAGGATGGGAAGCAACCAGACAAAGTTGATGAAAACCTGAAGTGCTACAAGAAAGAGGTTGTAACCATAATTCATGAATACTTCCTCTCAGATGATATTCCAGAACTGATTCGAAGCCTAGAAGATATAGGTATGAGCAAATATAACCCAATTTTTCTCAAGAAGCTCATCACCCTAGCCATGGATCGAAAAAACAGGGAGAAGGAAATGGCCTCTGTTTTACTCTCTGTGCTTCATATAGAGATCTTCTCAACCGAAGACATAGTTAATGGGTTTGTTATGCTGCTAGAATCTGCCGAAGATACGGCACTCGACATTTTAGATGCGTCAAATGAACTTGCCTTTTTCCTGGCAAGGGCCATTATAGACGATGTCCTTGCTCCTCTAAATTTGGAAGAGATCGCCAGTAGGCTGCCTCCAAGTAGTAGTGGAAGTGAAACTGTTAGTATGGCACGATCACTCATAGCAGCACGTCATGCTGGGGAGAGGATTCTGAGGTGCTGGGGTGGTGGCACCGGCTGGGCTGTGGAAGATGCAAAGGACAAGATTCAGAAGCTTCTTGAGGAATATGAAAGCGGGGGAGTTGTCAATGAAGCTTGTCAATGCATTCGCGATCTGGACATGCCTTTTTTCAATCATGAGGTGGTGAAGAGAGCGTTAGTTATGGCAATGGAGAAGAAAAATGATAGGGTGCTCGATTTACTTCAAGCATGCTTTAGTGAGGGGTTGATCACTATCAATCAAATGACCAAAGGCTTCAGTAGGATCAAAGATGGGCTCGAAGATCTTGCTCTCGACATTCCAAATGCAAAGGATAAATTCAAATGGTATGTGGAGCATGCCCGAGAACGAGGTTGGCTCTTGCCATCATTTGGTTAGTTTGCTGCATCAGATATTTTAGCGGTATCTTCTTGAGAGTAAAACACAAATTTGAGTCGTTTCTCTCCATGTGTTGTTTTACCTTGTGATTTGGATTGGTAAACTGTCTGGTGGATACTGTTATTCTCTGTCATCATATAAAGATTGTAATGTTATTATGTATATACTAGGTTTCTGGCTGGTTTTAAGTTTAGTGAAGACGTGGTTTTCGTAATGAAGTATTTCTTTGCTCTTCTATATTCAATTATTCCCTGTTCTTCTAAACATAGCTCTGCAGGTAGGCGAAAAGAAGAATTGGCACCAACCCTATGTAAACATACCATTTTACATGAATGACAACAAAATAAAGAAGACGCTAATTCAATTTTGTTATCTGTTCTGCATATAGAAATTGGTTTCTATTGAGAAGATCAAGGTTTGTTCGATGGCAAACATTTTCATTTTCGCTCGAATGCCTTGAGTCCGTAAAACATTCTCTGTATGATTTGCGATAGCGCTGCTTTATCTTGGCGAGACAAAGTAGTTCGGGCTAAACACCCCACGCGTCGGAAGTCTGACTTTTGGAACATCAGTGTTTCCTAATTTCATTCGAACAATTGATGACAAATTTGAAATAGTTGGTAACTGACTTTTTGCTTTAGTAGTGTGTACTCTTTTTTAATTCGGGACGAACTCGGCATTATGTTTTAGAAGTTGAAAATCCTAGAGAATCTGAAATATGGCGTACTTCGAGCATTCAATTATTGGAAAGTGATATAGATTTATGCTCTAATTTTCGATCTGTTCCTAATATTTTTTAACTGAAATATATATGTTCTTGATCTTGATGTAGTGGGGTAATAAAAAAATTTCCACCATTGTGGGGAGGATATCATTGTAGGTTTTGAAAATATTTCTAGCCTTGAAATGATGGGTGAAAATGTTGTTCTTACATATCTCTACCAGATCGTTGTGTAACTAAATATCTTGTTATTTTGTTTTTTTTAAAAAATGCATGTTATATTCTGTTCAGAAGTTGGACAAAATTTTGGTCAATATTTTTATTTAAGTGATCATTTGTTCTTTTATGTTCCTACTAAAATTAGAACAAAGTTGTTTCTACGTACAACATAATACATTTTGGCCGTCAATTGCTAGAAACACTATGATTTGAGGGGAGAGAGTTTATCTAATTTTATGATAGATAAGATTCCTAATAAGTTCTTTTTTTTTTCCTAATCAACTAAACATATGATACAACTGATGAGATTTGTGTTAGAGTATCGTTTTCTCGTATTCAAGGCGCAACGAAAGTTTAAAAAAAAATTTGTTTTGTTGTTCAAAATGTTCCTTTGGCGTCGTATGATTTAAAACATTCATAAAATGTTTATTTATTTAAAATTGGATTCCAAATCAGTACGAGATTGACGAAATTGACCATTTTATAATTCCTACGAACAAATCTTCCTCTTTCTTTGATCGTCAAATAAGATTAACAATAAAAAACTGAGTTCCTCGTTTAGATTACACTAGAGATCTAAACGATTTAGCATAGAGATTGGATCGCCGAAATTTCAAAAATTCGATGGTGTTGCGACTATGCCAGGGCGTCGGTGCGCTAAAAGAGGGTGACCAATTTTTCCTTCAAAAATTCAAGTTGGACGAAAATTTTCTTGTGTAGGAAGAGTGAATTTTGTGTATTTTTTTTGTATGGTTATGTTACATGTTATCAACCTTAGATATCATTTTAATAAAAATACACTAACTCAATTCTGTTAGGATTCATAATCCTAATCTAACTAAAGATTCCTTCTTTTTTCCATTAATTAAAAGAGTGGATTTTTTTGTGAGACGGTCTCACGAATCTTTATCTGTGAGATGGATCAACGCTACCGATATTCACAGTAAAAAGTAATACTCTTAGCATAAAAAGTAATATTTTTTCATGGATGACCCAAATAAGATATCTGTCTCGAAAAATACGACCCGTGAGACCGTCTCACACAAGTTTTTGCCTAATTAAAAATCTCAAGTAGTATATATCGTGCAAAGTCATCTTTGGATAAAAGACATTAAAGATTATGTTTATAGTCATGGCATAAGAGATGTTAAATATTATGTGGATTGTGAGGTTGCGGCCTACAATCGAGAGTGTGCTAGGAGTTTCAATTAGGCAATAGATAAGTCCTAAGTTGAAATGAGTTTGTACAAGGTGTTGTATAAATCAAGGTCTTTTAGTGGATCCTTCCCAAGGGGGAAAGAGGTGGCGCATGAATTGTTAATCTTCGAACATCCATAAACAAATTCGTGTCTTTCTATTTATTTATTGCATTTACTTATCATTTTCATTGTTTTAAAGATGCATTGTTGAAGCATTTTATGTGTTCTTCAAATACCAAAATATTGTATACCAAGTGTTTGATAAAATGCTTCAACCAAAATATTTTTACTTATTCAGCTTGCATATATTTTAAATGTTTTACAAAATGTTTAATTGGTTTCTACGAAGGATTATTTTGTGTGTCTTCCTCTTAGTTTAAAAAATCAACTCGATTTAATTCATCAGTGTTCAATATTTCAAGAACCGAGCTATTGTAGCTCAACGATGATCCCCTAATCGATCCTATCATATATATATATATATATATACACGTAAAATTAAATAATCATTATTTAATTTTCTTAATTAATTGTTAATTAATTAATCAATTAGTTAATCAATTCTACATCCCTATAGAACATTTAATGAGAACTATGTACATATAGTAGTCACCACTACTAACATTATTATTTAATTAATATATTCTAAATACACTAAATAAATAATTGCGAACTATAACTCCCATCGACGATCAGGCTGCGATGATGTATCGAAAGTACAAATCTTGTTCATATAATCAAAATTGAAAATTTCGAATGAAATTTTTTTCACTGATCTATTTTTGACAGCTGCCAATTTTGTGAACTCCTTTACTAAAACAGACAGTTCTACTCTCCTCACTAATTTGCCATCAAGTTATCTTCCACAACTTCCATTACATAAAATTCATTTATAAATTCTTTTATAAACAATATGTTTGATCTCCATTAAATTACATTCTTCTTGAATTTGACTATCTCGACAGAAACACAAAATCTAATACGTGAGTTCATTACTATATTGTGATTCAAAATAACATTTATTCTTATTCGGGCTTACCCTAACTATCTTCATTCTTTTCATCAACCCTTTGATAAAAAATTTCAGAACTCAAGTTTGATCGCACCCATCGGATCATGGTAAGAGCGTCTAGTAGCATTACCCCATAATCTCATATGTATCATTGATAGTGCCTGCAGAAACATTAAGTTATAGGCAGCATACAGTACGGTCTATTTAACTCATATATCCTGATCGAATCTGTAACCATTGGTATATCTAGTGTAATAGTTAAGCCTGGTGAACGGTACGGTTTAAGATTTCGTATGATTATTGACTATTTGGTTAAGTTTAAGTATAGTTTTGATGTTAAGAGTTGCGATTTATGGTTTATAGTATTGTTGGTTATACTTGTTATGTGATTTTATTGTAGCGTCGTTGCGATTTAATTCATGGTAATTTGTACGTTGAGCCAATTGGTATGAGGCCAATTGGGGTGGTTAGATTAGATTTAGAGGTGCAACTTTCTTGTTGAGAGTGTTGCCGAATTATGAGAAGCAGCGTTGCGATTTGATTTTAGTTGCAAAAATTTGTTGTTGGCTACAGAGGTGACCGCACCCGCGGTGATTGGGCAGAGGCGGCACCGCACCCGCGGTGGAAAAGGAGCGCACCCGCGGTCGCTTGTTTCAGATTTTTGGCTGAACTCCAGTAGGCTGAGCGCACCCGCGGTAAGAACTCAGCGCACCTGCGGTCGTCACTTTCAGATTTTCGGATGTTGTACAGACAGCATAGCGCACCCGCGGTCCAAGACTTAGCGCACCTGCGGTGCGTGAACAGTGAAAGCGTGTTTTCGATTTTAAGTGATTAAATACATGAGTTGGTTCACTTTATGCCTCATTTCCTCCACTCCTCTCGGTTTCCTCAGAGCAAGGGAGTCCAGGGTTCTTATTTTCCATCTTTTGCTATTTTTATTTTAGCATCTAGTTGGAGTGTTGAAGTGAAAACAAGGTTCTTTTGGGTTCAAAAAGCTAAGGTAAGCTTGTGGTTTTGTTTATTCATGGATTTTGGTGTTGGGAAAATCATGGGTTTGTTGATGGTGTTGGTTTTATGGGTTTAATGGTATGGTTGTTTGATTATTGGGTTATTGATGGTGCAATACATGGTTTATTGTTGTAGGTTTTGTACCAAGAGATTAGAATCAAGCTTCTTGTTGGTTGTAAGTGGAATTCATTTCCTTTTGCTCACATGATAATATACATATGGTGTTTCAATGGTTTTAACATGTTATTTCCTTCCATTTGATTCATGCTATGTATTAATACACTTTGTTGTATATTAGAGGCATTTTATGTCTCAATTATGTCAAAGAGAATACAAAAGAAAAGAGTATGCAAAGTGTTTGGTTTAATGCCTAAAAGAGAGTTCAAATGATTTATTGGATTGATTGATACATAGTCAGAGATTGCATGCAATTAGTTGATCAACGACCATAGGCTTATATCCCAACAGAGTATCGATTTATATCGATGGGATATAGGTACAGAGACAGAGATACTATTTAGATATCAATCCATCAGAGAAAAGAGAAATACCATCGTTATTGTTATTCATGCTATGATATTTATGTTTCAGAGTTGATGGTATTTAATGTTTTCAAAGCCATGTTTTACAGAGTATGATATGTATCCATTGTTATGTAAGAGTTCCACTTGCTGAGTTTTATACTCATTTCAGTTATTCATGTGATGCGATAAGAGTGACGGGCCAGGACGTTGATTGGAGCCGAGGTCATATGCATAGAAGAGGGAAGGAAGAAGGCTGTTTTGCTAGCATTTTGGACATGATCACAAAAATGATATTTTGTATTTTGTTGTATCATTTTATTGATCATATATATACTTTTGATTATATATTGAAATGTATTTTAAATCCTTCTTTCTTTTAAGAAAATTTTTCATTTTCCGCTGTGTTATTTTATAAAATCGGTCAGAGGTGTTACATTTAGTGGTATCAGAGCAACGTTCTTCGGACCAATGCATATGACTTCGTCTACTTTCAACAGTCCGAGTATGTCTTCTTCTACATCTATTTATTGTCATTGGTTGATATGTACTATGTGAGCACATTGTAGGAGTTAATGCCTCCTAAGAGAAAGGCTTCAGAGGGTGAGGATAGCTCCTCATCGAGAGTTGTCGGCGAGTTCGGCAAATTATTGAAAGAGCAAGCCAAGGTTTACAGTGAGCAGATCCAACAATTGCTCCGTTTGCAAGGTACATGTCAAGATAGAGACCAAGGGAGAGGCCAAGTGGCTCAAGCAGTTGGAACCGATGGAATCTTTACTGCTTTCAAGAGGATGGATCCGCCGGAATTTGCAGGAAGCACCGATCCATTGGTGGCTGTAGAGTGGATAAAAGCACTTGAGGCGATATTTGATCATCTTAACCATAAAGACAAGGACAGAATTGGTTGTGCAATGTTCATGTTAGTCAAAGCTGCACGCATTTGTGGAATGCTACCAAGGTAGGTGTTGATGTTCCGGCAATGAAGTGGCAAGATTTTACTGATCTTTTCTATGACAAGTACTTCTCAGATGCACTTAGAGCTCGGAAGGTGACTGAATTTTTAGAGCTTTGTCAAGGAGGTTTGAATGTCGATGAGTACATTCTGAAGTTCGAGGAGGGTTGTCTGTTTGCCCCATATATTGGCTCCAATGACAAAGACAAGGGTGCTCATTTCATTAGAGGTCTTCGAGCAGAGATCAAAAGGGACATCAATATGTCCAAAGCGGTGACATTTAAAGAGATTGTAGCTAAAGTCTTGTTAGCCGAGCAAGATGAGAAAGATATTGCAAGAGAGAGACAGGCGAGGCAGCAGGCTATTGCTCAAAGGGGTCAGGGTTCGAGCCAAAGAGGAAAGGGCGGTTTTAAAGGGAAAGGCAAGTTAGAGCGAGTTCTAAGGCACCGACAGTTCCATCTGATCCAGAGAAGCCGTTGTGTCCCAAGTGCAGTAGGCATCATAGGGGAGAGTGCAGATTTGGTACTCATACTTGTTATCGATGTGGAACTGCAGGCCATATTGCCAAGGACTGTCCGAGAGGCTCGAGTAAAGAGAAGGTGCAGGGTCGCATCTTCACCATGACGAAGGAAGGTATAAACCATGATTCTTTTGTGATCTCTAGCACTATTTTAATTTCAGGCAGAGTAGCTACGACATTAATTGATACAGGTGCTACTCATTCTTTTATGTCTGAACTATTTTTGAGATCTTTGGGTTTAGTTCCTTCTGTTCTTTCCCTTCAGTTTAATGTTGTATTGCCTTCTGGGGATGTGTTGTGTCCGACATCTATTGTGTATGCGTGCTCTGTTCAAATTGATGAGCGAATGGTTTTTGCCGATTTGATTGTTATTCCGATGGTTGCGTTTGATATTATACTTGGCATGGATTGGCTATCAACCTATCGTGCAGTGATTGATTGCGTTGCTAAGACGGTGAAATTTGCAGATGATGGCAATAAGGAAGGTATGCTCGCCAGTGCAGGTACTTCGCTGGTCCTTCCTTTTATTTCGTGCCTTGAGGCTAAGAAGTTGTTGTTTAGAGGTTGTGATGGGTTTTTGACTTCGATTGTTGATATGAATAGAATGGTTAAGTTGAATATTGATGATATTGATGTTGTGATAGAATTTCCTGAGGTATTTGAGGATGATGTGCCGGGATTACCGCCGGACAGAGATGTAGAGTTTGTGATTGATCTAGTTCCGGGTACGGTTCCTATTTCTAAGGCTCCGTGTAGAATGGACCCTTCAGAGATGAAAGAGTTGAAGACTCAGTTGCAGGATCTATTGGATAAAGGTTTTATTCGGCCGAGTTCTTCGCCTTGGGGAGCTCCGGTTCTTTTCATCAAGAAGAAAGATGGGTCTTTGCGGCTTTGCATTGATTATAGAGAGATCAACAAAGTGACTATCAAGAATAAATATCCGTTTCCGCGAATACACGATCTATTTGACCAAATGCAGGGGACTACAGTGTTTTCGAAGATTGATTTGCGATCTGGCTATTATCAGTTGAAGGTTAGGGAGTCTGATATCTATAAGACGGCGTTCCGGACCAGGTACGGTCATTATGAATTTCTTGTTATGTCATTCGGCCTGACTAATGCTCCTTCAGTATTCATGGATCTTATGAACCGGGTGTTCAAACCGTATTTGGATAGCTTTGTTATTTTTTTTATCGATGACATTTTGATTTATTCCAAGACCAGAGAGTTTCATGCAGAGCACCTCAGAGTTGTTCTTCAATTGTTGAGAGAGAAGAGGTTGTATACTAAGTTGAAGAAATGTGAGTTCTGGTTGGAGCAGATTTCTTTCTTAGGCCATGTTGTCTCGAAGGATGGTATAGCTGTTGATCCAGTGAAAATCGAGGCGATTCAGAAGTGGCCTATCCCTACCACTGTATCAGAGGTACGCAGTTTTCTTGGTTTGGCGGGTTATTATCGTCGTTTTATTTCAGATTTTTCCAAGATTGCCCTGTCGTTAACCAATTTGACGAGGAAGACTGTGAAGTTTGAGTGGTCCAACGAATGCCAAAGTGGATTTCAAGAGTTGAAAGATAAGTTGACGTCAGCTCCTGTACTTGCATTGCCCAGTGGTTCAGAGGACTTTGTTGTTTATACCGATGCGTCGAAGAAGGGTCTCGGTGCAGTGCTGATGCAACGTGGAAAGGTTATAGCCTATGCTTCTCGTCAATTGAAAGACTATGAGAAGAATTATCCTACGCATGATCTGGAATTGGCAGCTGTGGTATTCGCCCTGAAAATCTAGAGACACTATTTATATGGCGAAAAGTGTGAAATTTTCACGGACCACAAGAGTTTAAAATATTTGTTTTCTCAGAAAGAACTCAATATGCGTCAGAGACGGTGGTTAGAGCTTGTCAAAGACTATGATGTGACGATTAGTTATCACCCAGGGAAAGCGAATGTTGTAGCAGATGCATTGAGCCGTAAGTCGAGTTCTTCTTTGAGTGCTATGATTCAGCAGCCGTTGTTGTTAGACTCTCAACGAGAGGAGATAGCTTTGGTAGTCCCAGGAACCATTGCTCGCTTTTAAGCGTTGGTCATTCGGGCTACATTGACGGACAGAATACGTAAAGAGCCGGTCAATGATTTACAGTTGATAGAGATGAGAGCCAGAGCAGAGGAGAGAGGTAATTCAGAGTTTGGGATGAATGGAGATGGTTTGATGACACTCAGAGGCCGTATATGTATTCCTGCTGGTGATGATATTCAGCGAGAGGTCTTGACAGAGGCACATACCGCGCCATACTCGATACATCCAGGTAGCACCAAGATGTATCAGGATCTCCGTAGACTCTATTGGTGGCCAGGTATGAAGAAGGATATTGCCATGTTTATTTCTCAGTGCCTAGCTTGTCAGCAGGTGAAAATCGAACATCAGAGGCCTGCTGGGACATTGCAGTCATTGCCGATTCCTCAATGGAAATGGGAGCATATTACGATGGACTTCGTGACTGGTCTTCCCAGAACGCAGAAAGGTTTTAACTCTATTTGGGTTATTGTTGATCGGTTGACCAAGTCAGCGCATTTTCTTCTAGTCAAAACGACGTATTCCATGAACCAGTATGCCGAAGAGTACATAGCTGAGATTGTTAGATTTCATGGTGTTCCTGTGTCGATCGTGACCCTAGATTTACTTCAGAGTTTTGGAAGAGTTTGCACATAGCTATGGGTACACGGTTAGCATTCAGTACAGCATATCACCCCCAGAGCGACGGTCAATCAGAGAGAGTTATTCAGATTTTAGAGGATATGCTCAGAGCTTGTACTATTAATTATCCTGGTAGTTGGGATTCCAAATTGCCTCTGGTTGAGTTCACGTACAATAATAGCTACCAAGCGACGATTGGCATGGCACCGTATGAAGCACTTTATGGCAGAAAGTGTAGATCTCCCTTGTATTGAGACGAGATTGGTGAGAGAAAGATGTTGGGTCCAGAGTTGGTCCAACAGACAGCTGATGTTGTTGTTGTTATCCAAGAAAGAATGAAGACAGCTCAGTCAAGACAGAAGAGTTATGCTGATGTGAGACGAAGGCCGTTGCAGTTTGAGGTTGGTGATCACGTGTTCTTGAAGATTGCACCTCTTAAGGGTGTAATGCGGTTTGGCAAGAAGGGAAAGTTGAGTCCAAGATTTATTGGCCCATTTGAAATCTTGGATAAAGTTGGTGATCGAGCCTACAGGTTAGCCCTACAGCCAGATCTTGATAGAGTTCATAATGTTTTTCATGTCTCCATGCTCAGGAAGTATATTGCGAATCATTCCCATGTTCTTCACCACGAGCCATTGGATTTGACGCCGAATTTGACGTACCAAGAGATTCCAGTTCAGATTCTGGATCGCAAAGTTAAAGTGTTGAGAAATAAAGAGATCGGCATTGTTAAAGTCCTTTGGAGGAATCATTTGATTGAAGAAGCCACGTGGGAACCAGAAGATGAAATGAAAGAGAAGTATCATGAGTTGTTTGCGCAGTGACGTCAATTTCGAGGACAAAATTCCTTTAAGGAGGGGAGATTGTAATAGCCAAGCCTGGTGAACGGTATGTTTAAGATTTCGTATGATTATTGACTATTTGGTTAAGTTTAAGTATAGTTTTGATGTTAAGAGTTGCGATTTATGGTTTATAGTATTGTTGGTTATACTTGTTATGTGGTTTTATTGTAGCGTCGTTGCGATTTAATTCATGGTAATTTGTATGTTGAGCCAATTGGTATGAGGCCAATTGGGGTGGCTAGATTAGATTTAGAGGTGCAACTTTCTTGTTGAGAGTGTTGCCGAATTATGAGGAGAAGCAGCGTTGCGATTTGATTTTAGTTGCAAAATTTTGTTGTTGGCTACAGAGGTGACCGCACCCGCGGTGATTGGGCAGAGGCGGCACCGCACCCGCGGTGGAAAAGGAGCGCACCCGCGGTCGCTTGTTTCAGATTTTTGGCTGAACTCCAGTAGGCTGAGCGCACCCGCGGTAAGAACTCAGCGCACCTGCGGTCGTCACTTTCAGATTTTCGGATGTTGTACAGACAGCATAGCGCACCCGCGGTCCAAGACTTAGCGCACCTGCGGTGCGTGAACAGTGAAAGCGTGTTTTCGATTTTAAGTGATTAAATACATGAGTTGGTTCACTTTATGCCTCATTTCCTCCACTCCTCTCGGTTTCCTCAGAGCAAGGGAGTCCAGGGTTCTTATTTTCCATCTTTTGCTATTTTTATTTTAGCATCTAGTTGGAGTGTTGAAGTGAAAACAAGGTTCTTTTGGGTTCAAAAAGCTAAGGTAAGCTTGTGGTTTTGTTTATTCATGGATTTTGGTGTTGGGAAAATCATGGGTTTGTTGATGGTGTTGGTTTTATGGGTTTAATGGTATGGTTGTTTGATTATTGGGTTATTGATGGTGCAATACATGGTTTATTGTTGTAGGTTTTGTACCAAGAGATTAGAATCAAGCTTCTTGTTGGTTGTAAGTGGAATTCATTTCCTTTTGCTCACATGATAATATACATATGGTGTTTCAATGGTTTTAACATGTTATTTCCTTCCATTTGATTCATGCTATGTATTAATACACTTTGTTGTATATTAGAGGCATTTTATGTCTCAATTATGTCAAAGAGAATACAAAAGAAAAGAGTATGCAAAGTGTTTGGTTTAATGCCTAAAAGAGAGTTCAAATGATTTATTGGATTGATTGATACATAGTCAGAGATTGCATGCAATTAGTTGATCAACGACCATAGGCTTATATCCCAACAGAGTATCGATTTATATCGATGGGATATAGGTACAGAGACAGAGATACTATTTAGATATCAATCCATCAGAGAAAAGAGAAATACCATCGTTATTGTTATTCATGCTATGATATTTATGTTTCAGAGTTGATGGTATTTAATGTTTTCAAAGCCATGTTTTACAGAGTATGATATGTATCCATTGTTATGTAAGAGTTCCACTTGCTGAGTTTTATACTCATTTCAGTTATTCATGTGATGCGATAAGAGTGACGGGCCAGGACGTTGATTGGAGCCGAGGTCATATGCATAGAAGAAGGAAGGAAGAAGGCTATTTTGCTAGCATTTTGGACATGATCACAAAAATGATATTTTGTATTTTGTTGTATCATTTTATTGATCATGTATATACTTTTGATTATATATTGAAATGTATTTTAAATCCTTCTTTCTTTTAAGAAAATTTTTAATTTTCCGCTGTGTTATTTTATAAAATCGGTCAGAGGTGTTACATTTAGTGGTATCAGAGCAACGTTCTTCGGACCAATGCATATGACTTCGTCTACTTTCAACAGTCCGGGTATGTCTTCTTCTACATCTATTTATTGTCATTGGTTGATATGTACTATGTGAGCACATTGTAGGAGTTAATGCCTCCTAAGAGAAAGGCTTCAGAGGGTGAGGATAGCTCCTCATCGAGAGTTGTCGGCGAGTCCGCAAATTATTGAAAGAGCAAGCCAAGGTTTACAGTGAGCAAA
Source organism: Primulina tabacum (assembly GCF_025594145.1). Classification (NCBI taxonomy): domain Eukaryota; kingdom Viridiplantae; phylum Streptophyta; class Magnoliopsida; order Lamiales; family Gesneriaceae; genus Primulina; species Primulina tabacum. The sequence goes on from NC_134566.1 coordinate 2,245,719, forward strand.
TCCAACAATTGCTCCGTTTGCAAGGTACATGTCAAGATAGAGGCCAAGGGAGAGGCCAAGTGGCTTAAGCAGTTGGAACCGATGGAATCTTTACTGCTTTCAAGAGGATGGATCCGCCGGAATTTGCAGGAAGCACCGATCCATTGGTGGCTGTAGAGTGGATCAAAGCACTTGAGGCGATATTTGATCATCTTAACCATAAAGACAAGGACAGAATTGGTTGTGCAATGTTCATGTTAGTCAAAGCTGCACGCATTTGTGGAATGCTACCAAGGTAGGTGTTGATGTTCCGGCAATGAAGTGGCAAGATTTTACTGATCTTTTCTATGACAAGTACTTCTCAGATGCACTTAGAGCTCGGAAGGTGACTGAATTTTTAGAGCTTTGTCAAGGAGGTTTGAATGTCGATGAGTACATTCTGAAGTTCGAGGAGGGTTGTCTGTTTGCCCCATATATTGGCTCCAATGACAAAGACAAGGGTGCTCATTTCATTAGAGGTCTTCGAGCAGAGATCAAAAGGGACATCAATATGTCCAAAGCGGTGACATTTAAAGAGATTGTAGCTAAAGTCTTGTTAGCCGAGCAAGATGAGAAAGATATTGCAAGAGAGAGACAGGCGAGGCAGCAGGCTATTGCTCAAAGGGGTCAGGGTTCGAGCCAAAGAGGAAAGGGCGGTTTTAAAGGGAAAGGCAAGTTAGAGCGAGTTCTAAGGCACCGACAGTTCCATCTGATCCAGAGAAGCCGTTGTGTCCCAAGTGCAGTAGGCATCATAGGGGAGAGTGCAGATTTGGTACTCATACTTGTTATCGATGTGGAACTGCAGGCCATATTGCCAAGGACTGTCCGAGAGGCTCGAGTAAAGAGAAGGTGCAGGGTCGCATCTTCACCATGACGAAGGAAGGTATAAACCATGATTCTTCTGTGATCTCTAGCACTATTTTAATTTCAGGCAGAGTAGCTACGACATTAATTGATACAGGTGCTACTCATTCTTTTATGTCTGAACTATTTTTGAGATCTTTGGGTTTAGTTCCTTCTGTTCTTTCCCTTCAGTTTAATGTTGTATTGCCTTCTGGGGATGTGTTGTGTCCGACATCTATTGTGTATGCGTGCTCTGTTCAAATTGATGAGCGAATGGTTTTTGCCGATTTGATTGTTATTCCGATGGTTGCGTTTGATATTATACTTGGCATGGATTGGCTATCAACCTATCGTGCAGTGATTGATTGCGTTGCTAAGACGGTGAAATTTGCAGATGATGGCAATAAGGAAGGTATGCTCGCAAGTGCAGGTACTTCGCTGGTCCTTCCTTTTATTTCGTGCCTTGAGGCTAAGAAGTTGTTGTTTAGAGGTTGTGATGGGTTTTTGGCTTCGATTGTTGATATGGATAGAATGGTTAAGTTGAATATTGATGATATTCATGTTGTGAGAGAATTTCCTGAGGTATTTGAGGATGATGTGCCGGGATTACCGCCGGACAGAGATGTAGAGTTTGTGATTGATCTAGTTCCGGGTACGGTTCCTATTTCTAAGGCTCCGTGTAGAATGGACCCTTCAGAGATGAAAGAGTTGAAGACTCAGTTGCAGGATCTATTGGATAAAGGTTTTATTCGGCCGAGTTCTTCGCCTTGGGGAGCTCCGGTTCTTTTCGTCAAGAAGAAAGATGGGTCTTTGCGGCTTTGCATTGATTATAGAGAGATCAACAAAGTGACTATCAAGAATAAATATCCGTTTCCGCGAATACACGATCTATTTGACCAAATGCAGGGGACTACAGTGTTTTCGAAGATTGATTTGCGATCTGGCTATTATCAGTTGAAGGTTAGGGAGTCTGATATCTATAAGACGGCGTTCCGGACCAGGTACGGTCATTATGAATTTCTTGTTATGTCATTCGGCCTGACTAATGCTCCTTCAGTATTCATGGATCTTATGAACCGGGTGTTCAAACCGTATTTGGATAGCTTTGTTATTTTTTTTATCGATGACATTTTGATTTATTCCAAGACCAGAGAGTTTCATGCAGAGCACCTCAGAGTTGTTCTTCAATTGTTGAGAGAGAAGAGGTTGTATACTAAGTTGAAGAAATGTGAGTTCTGGTTGGAGCAGATTTCTTTCTTAGGCCATGTTGTCTCGAAGGATGGTATAGCTGTTGATCCAGTGAAAATCGAGGCGATTCAGAAGTGGCCTATCCCTACCACTGTATCAGAGGTACGCAGTTTTCTTGGTTTGGCGGGTTATTATCGTCGTTTTATTTCAGATTTTTCCAAGATTGCCCTGTCGTTAACCAATTTGACGAGGAAGACTGTGAAGTTTGAGTGGTCCAACGAATGCCAAAGTGGATTTCAAGAGTTGAAAGATAAGTTGACGTCAGCTCCTGTACTTGCATTGCCCAGTGGTTCAGAGGACTTTGTTGTTTATACCGATGCGTCGAAGAAGGGTCTCGGTGCAGTGCTGATGCAACGTGGAAAGGTTATAGCCTATGCTTCTCGTCAATTGAAAGACTATGAGAAGAATTATCCTACGCATGATCTGGAACTGGCAGCTGTGGTATTCGCCCTGAAAATCTAGAGACACTATTTATATGGCGAAAAGTGTGAAATTTTCACGGACCACAAGAGTTTAAAGTATTTGTTTTCTCAGAAAGAACTCAATATGCGTCAGAGACAGTGGTTAGAGCTTGTCAAAGACTATGATGTGACGATTAGTTATCACCCAGGGAAAGCGAATGTTGTAGCAGATGCATTGAGCCGTAAGTCGAGTTCTTCTTTGAGTGCTATGATTCAGCAGCCGTTGTTGTTAGACTCTCAACGAGAGGAGATAGCTTTGGTAGTCCCAGGAACCATTGCTCGCTTTTAAGCGTTGGTCATTCGGGCTACATTGACGGACAGAATATGTAAAGAGCCGGTCAATGATTTACAGTTGATAGAGATGAGAGCCAGAGCAGAGGAGAGAGGTAATTCAGAGTTTGGGATGAATGAAGATGGTTTGATGACACTCAGAGGCCGTATATGTATTCCTGCTGGTGATGATATTCAGCGAGACGTCTTGACAGAGGCACATACCGCGCCATACTCGATACATCCAGGTAGCACCAAGATGTATCAGGATCTCCGTAGACTCTATTGGTGGCCAGGTATGAAGAAGGATATTGCCATATTTATTTCTCAGTGCCTAGCTTGTCAGCAGGTGAAAATCGAACATCAGAGGCCTGCTGGGACATTGCAGTCATTGCCGATTCCTCAATGGAAATGGGAGCATATTACGATGGACTTCGTGACTGGTCTTCCCAGAACGCAGAAAGGTTTTAACTCTATTTGGGTTATTGTTGATCGGTTGACCAAGTCAGCGCATTTTCTTCTAGTCAAAACGACGTATTCCATGAACCAGTATGCCGAAGAGTACATAGCTGAGATTGTTAGATTTCATGGTGTTCCTGTGTCGATCGTGACCCTAGATTTACTTCAGAGTTTTGGAAGAGTTTGCACATAGCTATGGGTACACGGTTAGCACTCAGTACAGCATATCACCCCCAGAGCGACGGTCAATCAGAGAGAGTTATTCAGATTTTAGAGGATATGCTCAGAGCTTGTACTATTAATTATCCTGGTAGTTGGGATTCCAAATTGCCTCTGGTTGAGTTCACGTACAATAATAGCTACCAAGCGACGATTGGCATGGCACCGTATGAAGCACTTTATGGCAGAAAGTGTAGATCTCCCTTGTATTGAGACGAGATTGGTGAGAGAAAGATGTTGGGTCCAGAGTTGGTCCAACAGACAGCTGATGTTGTTGTTGTTATCCAAGAAAGAATGAAGACAGCTCAGTCAAGACAGAAGAGTTATGCTGATGTGAGACGAAGGCCGTTGCAGTTTGAGGTTGGTGATCACGTGTTCTTGAAGATTGCACCTCTTAAGGGTGTAATGCGGTTTGGCAAGAAGGGAAAGTTGAGTCCAAGATTTATTGGCCCATTTGAAATCTTGGATAAAGTTGGTGATCGAGCCTACAGGTTAGCCCTACAGCCAGATCTTGATAGAGTTCATAATGTTTTTCATGTCTCCATGCTCAGGAAGTATATTGCGAATCATTCCCATGTTCTTCACCACGAGCCATTGGATTTGACGCCGAATTTGACGTACCAAGAGATTCCAGTTCAGATTCTGGATCGCAAAGTTAAAGTGTTGAGAAATAAAGAGATCGGCATTGTTAAAGTTCTTTGGAGGAATCATTTGATTGAAGAAGCCACGTGGGAACCAGAAGATGAAATGAAAGAGAAGTATCATGAGTTGTTTGCGCAGTGACGTCAATTTGGATGACAAAATTCCTTTAAGGAGGGGAGATTGTAATAGCCAAGCCTGGTGAACGGTATGTTTAAGATTTTGTATGATTATTGACTATTTGGTTAAGTTTAAGTATAGTTTTGATGTTAAGAGTTGCGATTTATGGTTTATAGTATTGTTGGTTATACTTGTTATGTGGTTTTATTGTAGCGTCGTTGCGATTTAATTCATGGTAATTTGTATGTTGAGCCAATTGGTATGAGGCCAATTGGGGTGGTTAGATTAGATTTAGAGGTGCAACTTTCTTGTTGAGAGTGTTGCCGAATTATGAGGAGAAGCAGCGTTGCGATTTGATTTTAGTTGCAAAATTTTGTTGTTGGCTACAGAGGTGACCGCACCCGCGGTCAGTTAGACACCGCACCCGCGGTGATTGGGCAGAGGCGGCACCGCACCCGCGGTAGAAAAGGAGCGCACCCGCGGTCGCTTGTTTCAGATTTTTGGCTGAACTCCAGTAGGCTGAGCGCACCCGCGGTAAGAACTCAGCGCACCTGCGGTCGTCACTTTCAGATTTTCGGATGTTGTACAGACAGCATAGCGCACCCGCGGTCCAAGACTTAGCGCACCTGCGGTGCGTGAACAGTGAAAGCGTGTTTTCGATTTTAAGTGATTAAATACATGAGTTGGTTCACTTTATGCCTCATTTCCTCCACTCCTCTCGGTTTCCTCAGAGCAAGGGAGTCCAGGGTTCTTATTTTCCATCTTTTGCTATTTTTATTTTAGCATCTAGTTGGAGTGTTGAAGTGAAAACAAGGTTCTTTTGGGTTCAAGAAGCTAAGGTAAGCTTGTGGTTTTGTTTATTCATGGATTTTGGTGTTGGAAAAATCATGGGTTTGTTGATGGTGTTGGTTTTATGGGTTTAATGGTATGGTTGTTTGATTATTGGGTTATTGATGGTGCAATACATGGTTTGTTGTTGTAGGTTTTGTACCAAGAGATTAGAATCAAGCTTCTTGTTGGTTGTAAGTGGAATTCATTTCCTTTTGCTCACATGATAATATACATATGGTGTTTCAATGGTTTTAACATGTTATTCCCTTCCATTTGATTCATGCTATGTATTAATACACTTTGTTGTATATTAGAGGCATTTTATGTCTCAATTATGTCAAAGAGAATACAAAAGAAAAGAGTATGCAAAGTGTTTGGTTTAATGCCTAAAAGAGAGTTCAAATGATTTATTGGATTGATTGATACATAGTCAGAGATTGCATGCAATTAGTTGATCAACGACCATAGGCTTATATCCCAACAGAGTATCGATTTATATCGATGGGATATAGGTACAGAGACAGAGATACTATTTAGATATCAATCCATCAGATAAAAGAGAAATACCATCGTTATTGTTATTCATGCTATGATATTTATGTTTCAGAGTTGATGGTATTTAATGTTTTCAAAGCCATGTTTTACAGAGTATGATATGTATCCATTGTTATGTAAGAGTTCCACTTGCTGAGTTTTATACTCATTTCAGTTATTCATGTGATGCGATAAGAGTGACGGGCCAGGACGTTGATTGGAGCCGAGGTCATATGCATAGAAGAAGGAAGGAAGAAGGCTATTTTGCTAGCATTTTGGACATGATCACAAAAATGATATTTTGTATTTTGTTGCATCATTTTATTGATCATGTATATACTTTTGATTATATATTGAAATGTATTTTAAATCCTTCTTTCTTTTAAGAAAATTTTTAATTTTCCGCTGTGTTATTTTATAAAATCGGTCAGAGGTGTTACATCTAGAGTTGCGAATGAATTCGATAATGATGTGATGTATATTTGAGTAATAACATTAACATGATAAATGAAACTAGAAAAACACATTTTCCTAAATCACATGTCTTGCTCTGGCCAAAGACTCATTGCACTATTAACTCATCAGATCACACATGATATCTTCACCCACAAGTAAATATTGAATCCCCGACTAAAATGCATTGACTTCTACGTATTTCGAAACTACACCCAGCCTCACTACATGATAACCATGAATGGAGTCGGTAGCGAGTCAAAGTGCAGTGCTAGTACGCAGATATTTCATGTTGTCCTGGTTCAATGGACTAATGGTGTAAAATAATAACAGTAGACTTTTCACACGATAAATAATAATCACTTGGAAAGTCTGAGAGATAGTTGTTTAGTGCCTCATCAAATGATCAATAATCTGTATGAACATACACCTCAATACTCTTACCAATAAAACATGAAATTTAAATCACAGATGTTTGAGATACATCACACTTGCTAGTCTCAAGTTCAAACGACCTTTATCTTTATTTTAGGTGACTGAATCGACTAAAAACCTGTTTAGAATATAGATACACTTCCTGTTGAGTTTCATGATTTTACGTTGCGAGACAGATATTATGGTACTTATTGTTTGTATTAATATATAGATAAAGTAAACATAAAAATTGCATAAAATCGTAAATATAATTGAAATAAAATTGTTTTTACATAAAAATCAATAAATTCCAAATCACAAGATGACTCGTTAAATAATTACTCTAACAATTTGAGCTCAAGATCACCACCTCATCGTTACTAATAATTGGCACTTAATGTCCATCACAGTTGCTTCGTGTGTTTATTTCGCTATTTGTTTCTTTATTTATATTAGTTATTCTGCACACGTGATGCGTGTGTGTACAGTCTTTTTTATCATCATCGATGGACTAAAGTGAAATTTGACAAATTTTGGACGGACTAAATTAATTTTTGAATTGTTGAAATAAAAAAAATAAAAATAAAGTGTGTTGAAACTTTTTTTTAAAAAAAACAAAAATATAATACTAGTATCATATAAGGATAAAGTTGGAATGAAAAGTTGGTGTTCTTCCTAAATAGTTACTATCATGTCCTCAACTTTAATAAAATAGAATAAATTATATATATTTGTTTCTATCATATTCATGTGAATAAATTAAATCACAAGTTTATGTCCCCCAAAGCACAGCTCCCAATTTACGCTATCAATGCAGATGTGAAAGTATATATGACAATTTATCCGACCGGTTTGAGACCCAGTGAAAAAGTCGAAATGTGGTGGGTTCGGGGATTTTCTGGAAGTAAATTAAAGATGAATATGAGAATGTTATTTTCATCTTCAAACTCATCTCGAGACCATTGATAATAATATTTTTACGAATAATAATGATGATTTTTCTAAGAATTAACAAAAAAAATTCATAATACTCAAATTTTGTTAATTATTCCAACTCATTATGATCAAATGATCAATAATATGTATGAACAGACATCTCAATACTCTTACTAATGAAACATGAAATTTAAATCACAGATGTTTGAGATACATCACACTTTCTAGTTTCAAACTCAAACGACTTTTATATTTCTTTGAGGTGACTGATTCGACTAGGAACATGTTTAGAATATAAGGTATACTTCCTATTGAGTTTCATGATTTTACATTGCGAGACAGATATTATGATACCTATTGTATATTCAAAGTATTTATCCATGTATTTTGTATCAATACATAAATAAAGTAAATATCAAAATTGGATAAAATCGTAAATATAATTGAAATAAACATTGTTTTTACTCTAACAATTTGAGCTCAAGATCACCACCTCATCATTACTAATAGTTGGCACTTAATGTCCATCACAGTTGCTTCATGTTTTTACTTCACTATTTGTTTCTTTATTTGTAATATATATATTCGTTTCTATAATATTCATGTGAATAAATTAAGTCAGAAGTTTATGTAACCCAAAGCACATCTCCCAATTTACGCTATCAATGCAGATATGAAAGTATATATGACAATTTATCCGGCCGGTTTGGGACCCTGTGAAAAAGTCGGGAATATGGTGGGTTTGGAGATTTTCTCGAAGTAAATTGAGGATGAATATGAAAATGTTATTTTCATCTCAAACTCATCTCGAGACTATTTATAATAATATTATTACTAATAATAATTGATATCCTATGGATGAGTCCATTATTCCTGGCCCATCCTTAGTTTAAATGGAAGACAGACCAAGCACGAGCTCAGGTATTCTCCTATAAATATCAGGTTCGGATGTATAACTGATTCATTTGCTTTATTATTTTTCAGCAACACTTTTAGCTGCTCTCCACTTATATCATCAGTCTTTGACTTGAGCGTCGGAGGAACTACGCCGAGACACCATCATGGCCCCCTTCTAACGGTCTTATTCGTGATTTCAGGCTAAGGACAATCTCGAAACCTGCATCTGGATTAGTGATATTTGCTGGAATTGGACCCTAAATTTTTCGCGAGTATCAATAATAATGATGATAATTTCTAAGGACTAGCAATCGAGGCACACACGATGTGTGTGCAACGTTGTACGTGAATATTAAGGATAAAATATGTTATATAAGTATGCTAAGAGGTAAAATTATGCAAAGATTGAAGAATGTTTAAAATAGTAAGTGTATCTTGTCAAATAATTGAAACGACATAACTATTGATAACATTAAATCTTACACAAAATTGAAATAAATTTCATGACATGTTACTTGTCCAAACACAAAAAGCCTTATATGGAATGAGTGCAAGAGAAAGTTATTGGAGTTAATAGCTTTTGTGTTTTTCTTATAGGTGACGATGCACACATGTTGCATATGTAACGTAACAAATAAATAATAGTTATACATTCAAACATACTTTTCCTTTCATTCTAACGTACATTTGCACACGCGTTTCATGTGTAACGTAACAAATAAATAATATTTATACTTTCAGACACACTTTTCCTTTCATTCTAACGTATATTTATCTGAATTTCATATGTATTCCACAATAAAATAAATCCATGTAAGATAATAGTCATATTCGATGATGGCGAAGCGCTAACAGCATGAATCTGAATTTCCTGTAGTCGAAGAAGCTAAAAATCTCATGACTCCATCTCTCCCTGATATCATGTCGTTAAATTAAACTAATAGTATAACATCTTATTAAGACTGAAGAAATGAAAAGGATTGTGAAAACTAACAAATAGAAACAAATTAAGAAAACCTAAAATTGATAACCAGAACATTAAACAAAAACATTTATAAACTTAAGTTTAACATACTTGAGCAAGCTCTTCAAGGAATAGAAACACAATAGTTAAAGATGTGGAGGCTCTGAATGGTGAAGACCGAAGAGTATGAAAAATTGGTTGAGGGTCGTTAAATCTCCAGCGATCAATCTCTTTGCATCTGCAAAATCTTAAATTTGTTTCCAAAGTTGGATCTTAGATGAACATAATTCAAAAATATCTTGGATTATTTGAAAGAGATGAAGAATCGAGTGACAAGTTGTTCAATTTATTAATTGAGTTACAACTCTATTAGTTGGAAGGAAACTCATTAATTTCATATGATTCAATCACGATCTTAAACACTGGATTTAGTTTCATATAACAGATTTTCTACGAAGAGAAACATGATATTTTTAAAAAAATTGAACAAATAAGAAGGATGAAAATAATCAATGAAATAACTAATGATAGAAAACAAAGAATAACTATTTGCACATATATATCGGTTATGACACAAAATTGTATAAGAAATACATATTGGTGACGGAACCTATTTGCACACATATATCGGTTATGAACAGAAGAATATAATTGGTATTAGATAAGTCGCAAATCTCCTGCTATGTTTTTTGAGTCTAATGATCATCACGATGACTACAATTTCAGGGCTTTACGTTAGTAGAATTCGATAGGATAATCAGTGAGTGCACATGTTATAAGACGAAAAGGTTAAAATAAAATCATATCACTTCAACTACATGTTGTCTTAGCAACTTCAGTGATAGTTGAAAAATATACCGAAAATTTTTAACAGTACGGAAGAAGCATAAGTTCTTTTCCATTGTTAGTTAGCAGATCAAACCACAAAACATTGAATAGATGCAAAGAAGGTGCAACATATAGAAAACCCAATAGTGAATCTGAAGAATTGCTCCGAATCAACCAAGAAACCACAAATCATGCACAGAAAAACCATTACAAACGAAATCAAACATGTATAGCCGATTCTTACCTGGAATGTTTCCCTGCCGGATGACCAATTATATGGATGGTTAGTCCGATTGCGCCGTATTCTAAAGGAATCACAAACAAAATCAAACATGTATAGCCGATTATTACCTGAATTGTTGCCCTCCCGGATGAGCAATTCGATCGAGATGTTGTGTCCGATTGCGCCTTCTATTCTGTCGCTAAAGGAGTTGGGAGAGAGATTTTGTGGAGAAGAGGTGGGCCGGATTAGAGGTTATGGGCTGAAACGTGTTGGCTTCTATTTCGGATTCTGTAGATATGATGAGGGGCAAAAGAGAAAATAAATAATTTGGTGTCTTATATGGCAGTTTCTATAAGGTGCTAGGATTTAATAAAATAGAACAGATATTATAATACATTCTTTTGTTGAGCATAACTATAGGACGCAATTGAACTCACATTTTACGATTTTCATATTACAATTACTATTATTTTCTATGCCATGTTGATAATTGAGTGTTGCCATACGAACATCAGAACATAATTTAGTTCCTTTATTTGACCAACACATTACATCAATGACAAAGCTAGTATCATTAAACTCATTAGCTGAAATTACATGCAAAGACAGCAGTTAAATTCCTAGATATGTGAATATAAACATAGATAATATTATATCAATTCATCGTACAAAAGTATAAAACAAATATGTTACTGATCTGAACACAATTATTTTAAATGAAACAATTAGAATCAATTTCAAAGACACATCAGTATGGTCAAGAAATATAAATTGCACAATATTGCTGCCATCAATTATATCAAAATGCTGAAGCAAGTAAAAATAATCATCAAGCAAAGCATCAATAAGTAAGACAATCGACAATTAATTTGAAGTTTCCTAAGTTCACTTGGTATTTGAGTTTCAAAAAACCAATGAATAGTACAACCAAGATTGCCCTCAAAATTAGGACATTGAAGCAGAGGCAGCCGCAGTTACCAAGTATATGTCATTAAAATTACCAAAAACATCTATTTAAATTAAATTTATAAAACCATTACCATGCTATAATAATAATAATAATTTTATGAAACTTGTTTTATTTAAATTAAATTTATAAAACCATACTATAAGAATAATAATAATTTTATGAAATTTGTTCGCAAAACCCCTCAATCACATTTAAAATCTTCAAGTCATATAAAAACCCAAAAAAAATAAAAATAAAAGGACAAAAAATGACTCGGATTATATGCTAAGCTACTGGTCTGTCTATATTAGAAAATGTAAAATACTCAAAGGTTTTATAGAGAGTTGTAATGGTTTTCATTGATTTCATAGAAAATGTAAAATACTCAAAGGTTTTATAGAGAGTTGTACTGGTTTTCATTGATTTCATTAGCATTGAAGAGGTTGTCTTCAAAACATCCTACTGAAGTTGCAAAAGAGATGGGTGAATAAAAAATATTGCTTAAGATTCGGATTTATTTTTCAGAGTTCAATTTTTTGGTCCTACGGGTGTTCCTACTGGGAATTGGTTTTTATGTAGTTTGTTTTAATTATGTTGAAAATGGATTCTACTTGTGGTATTGTGTTGGAAAATTAAAATTTAGATACTCTGGATGATATGGAAATTGATACTCACGACTCACGAGAGGGCTTATGAATATTATAAAGAATATGCAAAATCAGTAGGTTTTGGTAATGCCGAATTGAGTAGTCGTCGCTCAAGAGCGTCTAAAGAATTTATGGACGTTAAATTTTCTTGCATTAGATCCATGAATAAACAACAATCTGATGAAGCTATTAATCCAAGGCCCTCAACGAAAGTAGGCTGTAAAGCTAGTTTATGAAAGAGCAAAAGAACAATAATATTGAAATGGAGAAAAACCAAAAATAAATTCACTGCAAAATAACAATTATACTGAATTAAAGAATACCAACCGCTGAATTTCAGTAACTGCTCCGAGAACAACAAAGAAATAAAAATCACGCACATAGAAGCCATCACAAACGAAATCAAACAGGTATAGCCAATTCTTACCTAGATTGGTTGCCTTCCGGATTAGCAATTCGGTCGATTGTGAGTCCGATTGAGCCGTATGTTATCTCGATAAAGGAGTTGGGAGCAAAAGCCGTAGGTTTTGGTTGCTAGTATAATCTGTTCGAAACCAATATGAAATCCAACATATGTACAAATGAAGTGGGCCGGATTAGGGGTTATGGGCTGAAAGGGATCGGATCATATTTGAGTTGGTTGTACGAAGATAATGAGGGGCAAAAAGGGAATAAATAAGTTGGTGTCCTTGTTGACAGTTTTTATAAAGTGTTGAGCCTTAATAAGATTGTATAGACTAGTAACTCTACACACGCGATGCGTGTGTTTACAATTTTTTTTTATTATTATCGATGGACTAAAGTATAATTTCAAAATTTATGGAGTGACTAAATTGATATTTGAATTGTTTAAATAAAAAAATAAAAATAAAAGTGTGTGTTGAAATTTAAAAAAAAAACAAAATAACAAAAAAAAGTGTAATATTAGTATCATATAAGGATAAAATTTGAAGAAAAAGTTGGTGTCCTTTAAGTATTTACTATCATGTGCTCAGACTTAATAAAATAGAATAGATTAACCCAAAAAAAATTCATAATATTCAAATTTTGTTAATTATTCAACTTGTCAGCTCATTATGATTATATTGTTTCATTTTATTGTTTATTATAACACCATGAATTACAAAAAAGTTGTGTGATTTAAATAATAACATTATTTATATATATAATGGGATTATGATATCAATATTATTTAATTGAATTTGAATATTTTTTTGATTAATTCAATTGATATTTGAAATATCGATGTAGATGATGATTAAATTCTTACAAGATCTCCTGTCAAAAAATTTCACACTTCGTGAATATTTTTAGATTATTTGAAATGATGGATGAATGGTATCCGTCAAATCGAGATGTTAATTTTTAGATCAATTAAATAAAATCAGATAAGAAAACCTGATGAAAATTTAATCCCCAAAAAATGAAATGAAGAATCTCGATTGGGAAAAACAGATATTGAGACAAGAACGAAGAAGACAACCTACCCCATCCCAGCATGAAAGCACATCTCGCAAAGCTTCCCTTAATCCTCAAACCAGTCATCCTCTCCCTGTTTCTCTCGCTTTCCGTCTTAGCTTTCCTCTCGCGCCAAACCCCGCGTCATTCCTCTGGCAAAACCGACACCGCCGAAGAGGAACAACTGCCTTCCGATCTCAAGATCCGGCCCGGTTACGCCTCCTACGATGCCTACCTCCAGCGTCAGATGAACAAGACCCTCAACCCTAAGCTCAGAGAGATATGGACCACCCGTGATTGGGATCGGAAGTTGAAGGTTTTCTCCGAGTTTTTCGACAACTTGAAGCAGAGGGGGCTCATCTCCAATGGGTCCAAAGCGCTTTCCATCGGAGCCCGGGTGGGGCAGGAAGTCGCGGCTATGAAACGGGTCGGGGTCAATGATTCGGTGGGGATCGATCTGGTTCCCTACCCTCCTCTGGTGCTCAAGGGAGATTTTCACCATCAACCGTTCGACGATGAGACTTTCGACTTCGAGTTCTCCAACGTGTTTGATCACGCGCTTTATCCGTGGAAGTTCGTGGGGGAGATCGAACGGACGATGAAACGCGGTGGGATCTGCGTGCTACACGTGTTGCTATCTCGACGCGCGGATAAGTATTCCGCCAACGATTTGTACAGTGTGAAGCCATTGGAGAAACTGTTCAAGAAATCGGAGCTAATAGAGGTAAGGAGTATCGATGGATTTGGTTTAGATACTGAAGTTGTTTTCAAGAAAAAAGAATAACCAAAGCTTCCATTCCATTGATGAATTTGCAAAGGATCTTGTCCCGATTTATTCTCATTAAATTTTCAGAATTTCCAGAATATTGTAGCAAAATTATTTTGGATATCGGTGATTGTGTTCTTCAATACGATTTTTTGTTCTCCAATGAATTTTAAGGAGTGATAATTAGTCTATTGTATTGTGATTAAAGAACATTCAACAATTGGGGGAGCGTCGCTGCCAATATACATGATTTTCTTTCTTAGTCTTTTATGCGCACTATACATGATTTTTTTTCCTAGGCATAAATTTATCTAAAATTCGGTCAAATCATATCTTCTCTTACAGGAGAACATTAAAATACAATATGTACTTTGTTTAAGTGTTTGTATCCTATTATTTTTCTCCAGAAATCGGGATTATAACCGATTTTAATTTGATTCGGTTTTTTGATGAAAAATTCCTCTGTTCGGTTCGGTAAAAAAAAAAATGGGTTTGTTAGGTTTTGAGTGATTCGATTTGGTATGTTCGGTTTTAATCAAATAATCACCTCTAGTAAACAGTGTCTTTGAGTTTTATCGAAATATCAAAAGTGCTTTTGCTTTGTTTTTGTCTACGAGAGGGGGATACCAGTAAATATCCTATCTGTTTGTCTCGAAAATTGCGGGGTGTGCCAGACACGTGATCGTGCCAAAGTTGTGAAAGATCTGATTCCGTTTACCAAGCGTTGCGAGTCTCGATTCGACCGTTAGTTATAGTTCCTTCGAAATGGCTCAAAAATGTAAACATAGAATGAGGAATATGACAAGATTATAGGAGGAATCCATTAACAACATCAAATATCATTATATTGCTATGAACTTGACCAATATTTTTACCAAGAAAACTGATGAACATATGGAATATTTTGCTACTAGAATTAGAAATTGACATGAATATACATAAAATTGATAAGGAATTCTGCAGAGCTTTTGCTGTAGTTTTCTTTGTTGATTTTGTCGGGGGCTTCTCTGATTCTCTTCCCTCCCTTTTTGTCACATTCTGCACATCAGTTTCTCCTTTTCACGATCTCCCCACGATCTTACATGATCTTCCACCTTGGGTAATGGGTGTAACTGGTAGCAACGTTCTTTCGCTGTGTCAACTGCCACTTTACTTGGGCTTTATCCATTGGGATGTGGCTTGAGCTTCAAGGATTTTTGGCTAAACAAACTGCCCCCAGCTGATTTGGGTCATTGACCAATCAATTGAGATAAACAATTTCCCCCTAGCCAATTTGGCTATTTCGTAGTGTGCCCCTCTTTCCTTAGGTTCCTAAGTGAGCCCAACTCCACCTGGTCATTGAAAGAAAATTTCTATCAAGATGAATTAACAGCTGAAACATGTCTTTTCAAAAAATAAAATTCCCTCGCACGTTTCCTGAGCATTCTGATTCTTCCAGTGTTCCTCAACACGAGATTCATAAGTTCAACCCCTTCGCAATAATAGATTCTCGTTTAAACCCATATCCCTCAATAACCTCATTATCCGCCCCTAATCCCTCGATTTCGGCATCAAATTCTCGAAATACCACACACCACCTTCCTTCCTCCCTTCGATCGCCCCTTAACCCAACTCCTACAACTAAATCTACGTCGGATAACAAAAACGTTGACCCGCCTCACTATCCTACATTCCCTGACTTCGCTAATCGCCCAAATGATTTCAGTATATTGCGGTCTGTGGCATATCTCGCGGACCATTGCGGCCTTCTTTTCCCTTGCGTGGGTTACTCTCTCCGCAACGCCCTTTGGGGTTTCCTGGATTTCACTCTCCAAATAGCGTAAGCTTCCTTTCTCTAGGTTGTGATTCTTCCATTCGCAACTCGTCGGCCGGGCAACTACAGGGAAAAGGTAGATTTTCGTGTTCTCTCTTTTAACTAACATGGTTGAATTGATCGGAGGACGATCTGTTTCTATTTGAGATTTATGTTGACGTATTGGGGTATGCTCTGTGTGGCTATGAATTCTTGAGCACTCTATAGCGATGATCGTTACACATTGGCGATTCCTTGTTGCTCATTACATGTGAAAATTCCATGTCGTGTGTTCCTTGTTAGCGCCAATGTTCCATCTCTTCGATTTTCTTGTCTGTGACATGAAGCGCCTTTCGTATTTCACCTTGTAGGGACAACCAGCGATCTATCACTTGTGAGCACACAGTCTTCTATCCGTCAAAGCCAATCCTTTACACTCAGCGGCAAATTTGTTATTGGAATGTCTACTCCTGGGTATGTTTTAATTTTGGCTGGGTATACTTTGTCTCAGTTTGCCTCATTTCGAATTTTCACAGTTGCAGGTCTTCGAAGATCATTGCTGATGACTCCACCTTGGTGGAAGTTTTTAATCACGTCATTGACCCCTCCTACTGCCACATACATATCTCGATTGAGACCACCAACATGCTGTTCCCCCTGTCCACTCTTGAGTCAGACATCCTGTTGTTGAATCGTGCCGTTGCGCCCCCTTTTGAATTCGGTAAGTTCAAGTCTCTACCGCGAGGCGATGCAAATTGGAACAATTGGGTCGATAGGTTGAAAAAATTTGATGGGGGCATATGGCGGAAACAAGGCCTTTATCAGTTCATTCAAATATCCACCATCGACCGTACATTTAATCTTGACCTTATTGAAGGTGTCATTAGGCTGTGGGCGCCGCCTTGTAATTCCTTTATACTCCCCTGTGGCCCTATGTCTGTAACTCTACAGGATGTTTTGCATCTTACAGGTATTCCCCTTATAGGAAATGAATTTGCTAGCTTATTGGATACTCAGGAGTTACCTCAGCTTCCCAAACAGTACTGGAATCCTTCATCTTATTCTCAGGTTATTAGGTCCTGGAGCACTCTTAGAAGAACTTCTCCCACCAGTGAGGAACACATATCTTTCATGTGGGTGTTGATATGTAAATATATCTTTTGTCCCTCCTCTAGTAAGCCTACCATGGAATACTTGGCCCTTGATAGGTCTTTAAGCGTTGGACATGTCCATGGTCTTGGTGTGATGTTCTTGGGGTCGCTTTATCACTGGTTGAATGTCGCAGTAAATGACGCGCCCCTCTCCAAACTCAATGGGGCCATGTGGTTCCTCTAGATGTGGTTGTTTTCTTACTTCCCGAGTTAAAATCTCCACCAGGACTCCTATCTGAGCGATTATCATGGAGGGAGCTCATGTCTTGCTAGAGTCACTTCACCATTGCAGGGGTTTGTTCTTTTATGCGATCCTTGCCTTTCTCGCGAGCGGTTCATCGTCCTTCTTTCCTCACAATCACAGCCGAAGAGTACCCATGGGTTGGGCATATGGCTGCCAGTAAAAAGATAGATGTGTCATCCCCGGTGAAAAATGTACGCACTGCCATCCTACACCCTCGCTTTTTAGTACATGACGGGACTTCCCCTCGCGACCAGAGTACCCATGTCTTTGAATTTTACAATCCAGCTTTGTATCCATCCCAACTGGGTCTTTGTCCGACCGTCCCCTCCAGTGCTTTGTACTTGCCTCGTTCTTTGAATGACATGATGAAGGCATAATTGTCCCAGAAAAGGTTCACTTCCCTATCACTGATAGAACTGTCCGATCAAGAAGAATATTTCAAGACCCCCGTTATAATGAGTCCCATTTCAGCATCCGATGATTATTGACCGACGATTTCGGTTGGGAATAAATCTAGCAAGCGGACTTGGTCAAGTTATAGTAAATGGATGATGAGTCCAAGTATCGATCCCACAGAGACTAATATTTAATTACTAGAATTTATATCACTTAACTTAAGCTAGACAAAATAAATAAAAAGATAATATGTGGATTATTAATCTAAATAATTAAATAAAATAATTGCAATTAAAAACGAGACATTCAAATATCAAGGAGAGGTTCAAATTCAAATAAATAACTAAGATACACAACGGTACCAAACTCTACTATGTTGACACGTGTTAAAATTCAATTAATTATTTAATTCTTAACAATCACGGTGAAATCCTCAATTTTATTTATTAAACGATTCCTCGAGTTAATAAACCTATTTAAATCTAACAGTCTAATTATTTCTAATTGAATTTAATTAGATCTAAATGCATTAAATCTTTGTGGAATTTCAGTTTTCACCTAAAACCGCACACTGAAACCGAATACTATTTCTAGTCAGTTTAACCATGTGTTGATGACGTCTTTGTTGCTATATTTAATCAATTATCTTCCGATTCGTGATTAATCAACATACATGTAAATAGTTGATCAGGCTATTAACAAGAAATATTAAACTAACATCAATCAATAATTAAAATCTAGAAAAATAATATATTGAAAATAAAACAAATATCAAATAAAATATTATTTGGCCCTATCGTGGTCTTAGTCTAAATAAAATTACTACATGAATTCAAAACAAAAGTGCAAAGTCATATTTAAGTTCATAGAAGAAAACAAAATTAAGGATGAGTGAAAGGAATTCTCAGTGATTTGTGGCGTGTGATGAGTAATTCCTCCAACTTTTGCCTCTGTCTTCCTCCCTGTTTCTTTTCTCTTCTTCCTCCCTGGTGTTGTCTTCCGTGTAGTCTTCTGTTCTGCACTTCCGTCTTCTCTCCTCTACCTCTCTATTCTTTTCTCTCACAATTCACGTCTCTGTATGCTTCTCCCTCTCTCTTCCTCCTTGCTTCTCTGCCTCTCTCTTCCGCGCTGATTTTTTCTCTTTAGTGCGCCTCTCTTTTCTGCTCGCGTATGCTACCTTTTATAATTCTTCATGGCCCTCATCCTTTAAATCTTTGAAGCTCTTCTCATGTTTAAAATTGTAGATAATATTTTATTTTTCAATTTTTAGGCTTCCTCTCTCAATATCTGGACAGATTTTCTTCCAAAATTTCAACATTATCAAGGAATAAAATATAAGAATATTTTATTTCCTTCCTGTTGGTATTTTGTTGCCTTTGAAGTCTTGCAAAATCATATTATCTCCCAAAGTATGCATTTTTTCCTCTTCTATTCAAATCTACAATAATTATAACTTAATTAAGATAAGCACAAAATTAGGGATAATAATTCTAGATAAGCACAAATATTATAAATTAGAATCCCTAAAATCTCTATAAGATTTGGGCTTATCAATCCCCCCACACTTAGCTTTTGTTCGTCCTCGAACAAATAAAAAGAATAAAAATATAACCGAGGAATATTCAATGATTCACCACAAAAATGACACAATCAACATTTTTCAACCTACTAAATTCCGTCACACTCAATCAAAAGATCACACTTCGAAGATCATAAAAATCACTTTCGTTGCAACTTCAAAACTCAAGCATTCACTAGAAAAGATCAAGATAATGAGACGTGTGTAGTGTGGAAGTCAAAACTCATATTCCTCAAAGGTGTTTTAGTTCAAGGAGTGCTCATATTTTCTGAAATTTTTTTTTATATAAAGAAACTCTTCATAAGCTTGTCTTTCATACCTTTCTCCACTAAATGTTGGAGGAATATGACCCGGTCAATAGGTCTTTTTAAGCTTATAACGTTAGGCCACGGCTCACGGCTACAATAAAGGTATGGATATTTAAAATGAGAGAAAATAAACAATTATTCCTTCAGCGCATTCCTTCATCTCTTATCTTCCTCCTTATTGAGTTTCATCATCTTTTATCTTTTTTTTCATATTCCTTGTACTTTCGTTTACATTCCCCCTTTTTTTTCTTCCTCCAACTTTTTTCAATCTTCAACAACATTCTCTTTTAGTTTTTTCAATCACCACATCATACAACATTCTTCCTCCTTTCTTTTTTTCTCATTATATATATTTTTTTCATCAATCCCCTTCCCTTTCTTCATGATTTTTTTTCTTCAAACTCCTCCAATTTTTCTTATCAATTATTAACAATGAAAATTTTAAAGCGCTAAAGGGGTTTATTTCTGTAAGGCCCGAGAATTTTATCCTATTAATCTGAAATGATTTGGTGATAATTGATATAATTATAGACGGAAAAGATCGGACCGAGAAAGACGAGATAATGCATGAAAATGTGCGAGGAACAGTAGCCCTCGCGCATATGCGCGGCACAGATGCGCGCATATGCGCGACATGGGCAGAGGACCTCGCGCATATGCGCGAAGTGAGTCGCGCATATGCGCGAGCCTGTACAAGCGAAGTCCAGAGGACCTCGCGCATGTGCGCGGAGATGAGTCGCGCATATGCGCGAGCTGCCTAGAAGTCGAGTCCAGAGAGTTGGGCGCATATGCGCGGAAATGTGTCGCGCATATGCGCCAGCGGTTGGGAAGACACGCGCCGAGACTTAAGGTCTCGCGCATATGCGCCGATTGATGTCGCGCATATGCGCGAGACGTGTAATAGGCGGAATGAGCCACTCGTCCTCTTGCATGTACGTTTATGTATATATATATATATGCACGAATTCTTCAGAATTTAGGAATGAAGAATCGAGAAAGGGCCGAGGAAAGAATTGAAATATTCTTACGCCTTTTGTGAGAAATCCGTCTATCTGATTTTGAATCCAACTTCAGTACTGTGTTCCTATCGACGTAGGCTACAACTGGACGCAAGTTTTGCTACGTTTTGATATGTTTTGGAATTATGGTATTGTCAGAATCTGATATGATTCATATATGATGTTCTTGGTATGTTAGACATCGTATAACTGAAACTGGATTGAGAAACAGATACCATATGAAATTGTTATGATTTTTAGAGTTGAGTTGAGTAAGAATTGATATCAAGATTGAGTGATTATCGAGTATAAGACGTTAGAATTAATATCTGACTGAGATGATAGTACTGGGTATATTGAAATTATGACGTTATGTTGTTGAAACAGAATTTGATTGAATTCTGATTATATCCAGTATTGATTGAGTTGTGTATTGATGTCGTACCCTCAATATTGTTATTGTCAGATTGAGTATTGACAGGCTTTGAGTTCGAGACTTCGACAGAGTCAGAGTATCAGAAAGAAAGGTATAAATTAATGTTGAGTTGGGATTGCACAACTCGAGTGAGGTTTGACTCGAGTCTCCCTAAATCACATACTTAGTTTATTACATTGATATTTGTAATTGATGAGATTGATGTTTGTAGTCTATTGATTTATAGCCACTGCATGTATTGACTACTGATTCGCTAGTCATCGGCTGATTCGCCTAGTTATAGTATGCATGTATTGACTGCTGATTCGCTAGTCATTGGCTGATTCGCCAAGTTACCGGCTGATTCGTCTGGCTATCGGCTGATTCGCCTAGTCCCTGACTGATTCGTCTAATTATTGGCTGATTCGCTTAACCTTGACTGATTCGTCAATTCTGTGGCTGTTTCGCCCAGACACTGGATATAGGAATTATATCGATGCCGTTTAGGGTTGAGTCATTCCTATCGACTGAGATTCGATATAATTCTCAATATTCAAAACCGGGATCCCTAGATTAGGAATGAGTCGAGTCTGAGACGACGCGTTGTTTGAGTCGAGTTTGTGATGACATGTTGATTTACAATGTTTATATCATTCATGTTTGTTGAGTTGCTACATGTTAATGATACCTTATTTATGCGTTTATATCTGTCTTTATATGATTGCATGTTTACATTTTTTATACTGGGATTCATTCTCACCGGAGTTATCCGGCTGTTGTCTTGTTTTGTATGTGTGCATGACAACAGGTGGGACAGGTTCAGGGTCGAGAAGATGAAGAGAGATCGTGATTAGAGTGGAGGCTCCGTACTTGGATTAGAGATAGGGTTAGACACGGGATATTAGCTGTTAAACCTTAGTTGAATAAATGTATGTGGTACAGGACTTGTACTTTTATACTGAGATGTATATACGTTTTATTTCATTACGTTCCGCATTAAAAAAAAAATTTAGACCCTGTTTTATAATTGATTAATTAGTCCCAATGATGATTAAGAACATGATTAGCGTCCGGGTCCCCACAATTTCTCTCAAAATTAAGGTAGGTGAATAGTGTATGAGTTAAAATTGGGTAGTTGGGAATACGAATGGGGGCTAATTGTATGTCTTTGACACACTCCATTTGATTTATTAGGCTGAAAAGGGGATACCAGGGATATAAATGATGCATTGGATAGGCTCGAAAGGCTCAAACGGTCCAAAGATCGCCTAAATCATCCCTAAGTCATTCTCCTCCGTATTTTCGCCTCGAAAGATAATCAGACAAGTTCTAGATTATTTTTTTTCTTTTTTTTTCTTTTTTTTACAATTTTTTTATGATCTCACCTCTTGCTAATTCACAATTAATTCATATAAATATGACTTAAAGTGCATAGATGATGTCTCAAAACATGATACAAAAAAAGTAGTTTGTGCTCAAATCCTTCGGCTACAACTAGAGCTCATCTCAATCAATTCTAGGTATGATGTAATTTCTTGAGTGTTCAAAAATATAGAAAGTCAATTAGTGTATCATGTAATCACTAGTGCAGTTTCTCAAAGAATAACCAAAAATTTTCATGCTCGAGGATTAAACATTGAAGCACATGCTAAGTGTGGTGACGTGAAACCAAATAGTTAAATCTTTTCCAGAATCCAAATCATCTTACTTCATTTCAATATTCCTTACACACACCAAAATCACAGAGAATTAAACTAACCAAATGAAAAAGTAAAAATTAAAAAATAAATTAAACAAAATAAAATAAATCACTGGGTTGCCTCCCAGCAAGCGCTAAATTCATTGTCTATAGCTTGACTACGGAGAAGCATCCATCAAATAGCGGCTTCCGCCAATAGTAAATATCATACAATATTACATATGGGTCTTGATTATATGTGCCCTCAAGCTTGGCATGATATTGACATTGTAAGCTCATCGCTCCAACAACACTCGGCAAAAATTGATTATTAGGGGAAGAACAATCCAATCCATGATAAAGCTCGTAGAGGATGTAATATTCTTGAGTTTGCGTTGATAGAAATAAAGAATATGCTGGTGGAATATATGTTAAAACCATATTTGAGTTCAAATCCTTCGCCTTCTGTTCCCTACATCTTCCAACTTCACTTCTGCCTCATCTTTGCGTAAGGATTCCTCGAAGAATTCTTCTTCCTTCAGCTCAAATACTTGTGGAAGATCAGATTTAGATGAAATTTCTACATGATTTGAATCACTCTCCAAACCTTTATTGTTTGAGTTGTCATTATTAACCCATACCTGATTGGTCATTAATTGATCGACAAAAATCGCTTCGTCCTCTTGGTGGATTTCGGACAATGGTCGCATTAGAAGCTCAATCTGTTCATCGATGAAGCACAAAAAGTTGATCATCTTCTCCCACTGGGCCATGATTTCATCTAAATGTGCACTACGCTCTTCTTGTTGCTCAAATGGTTGGTTTACGAAATTGGGGCAAAATTGTGGAGGATATTGGTGACTCCAACCTTGCAGTGAAGGATCACAATGCCAGTGGTAGTCGAAATCTGCCATATCATTTAACAAGTGCGTCGCACTGTTGTAATCTCTATTAAATAAGTGACTACCAATTGCCCAAGCTCCATAATTTACCCAACTTCTTGTTGCCTCATCCAAACCAAAATAAAAAATTTGAATAAGAGTGTAGTTTGACAAATCATGAAACCGAAAGTTGTTTGCTAGATCATTGAATCTCCCCCAAGCAGCATAGAATGGTTCCGAGTATTGTTGTGCAAAATTCGTGAACACTCCTCGATGATCCATCTTGAAGTACCTCACAATAAAATAAAAATAAATCAAATAAAATAAATAAAAAATTCGAAAAAATGTCTAGTCTTAAATAAGTAATTTATTCTAATATAAATAAATTAGTCCCCGGCAACGGCGCCAAAAACTTGACCGACGATTTCGGTTGGGAATAAATCTAGCAAGCGGACTTGGTCAAGTTATAGTAAATGGATGATGAGTCCAAGTATCGATCCCACAGAGACTAATATTTAATTACTAGAATTTATATCACTTAACTTAAGTTAGACAAAATAAATAAAAAGATAATATGTGGATTATTAATCTAAATTATTAAATAAAATAATTGCAATTAAAAACGAGACATTCAAATATCAAGGAGGGGTTCAAATTCAAATAAATAACTAAGACACACAACGGTACCAAACTCTACTATGTTGACACGTGTTAAAATTCAATTAATTATTTAATTCTTGACAATCACGGTGAAATCCCCAATTTTATTTATTAAACAATTCCTCGAGTTAATAAACCTATTTAAATCTAACAGTCTAATTATTTCTATTTGAATTTAATTAGATCTAAATGTATTAAATCTTTGTGAAATTTCAGTTTTCACCAAAAACCGCATACTGAAACCGAATACTATTTCTAGTCAGTTTAACCTTGTGTTGATGACGTCTTTGTTGCTATATTTAATCAATCATCTTCCGGTTCGTGATTAATCAACATACATTTAAATAGTTGATCAGGCTATTAACAATAAATATTAAACTAACGTCAATCAATAATTAAAATCTAGAAAAATAATATATTGAAAATAAAACAAATATCAAATAAAATATTGTTTGGCCCTATCGTGGTCTTAGTCTAAATAAAATTGCTCCATGAATTCAAAACAAAAGTGCAAAGTCATATTTAAGTTCATAGAAGAAAACAAAATTAAAGATGAGTGAAAGGAATTCTCAGTGATTTGTGGCGTGTGATGAGGAATTCCTCCAGCTTTTGCCTCTGTCTTCCTCCCTGTTTCTTTTCTCTTCTTCCTCCATGGTGTTGTCTTCCGTGTATTCTTCTGTTCTGCACTTCTGTCTTCTCTCCTCTGCCTCTCTCTTCTTTTCTCTCACAGTTCACGTCTCTATATGCTTCTCCCTCTCTCTTCCTCCTTGCTTCTCTGCCTCTCTCTTCCGCGCTGATTTTTTCTCTTTAGTGCGCCTCTCTTTTCTGCTCACGTACGCTACCTTTTATAATTCTTCATGGGCCTCATCCTTTAAATCTTTGAAGCTCTTCTCATGTTTAAAATTGTAGATAATATTTTATTTTTTAATTTTTAGGCTCCCTCTCTCAATATCTGGACAGATTTTCTTCCAAAATTTCAACATTATCAAGGAATAAAATATAAGAATATTTTATTTCCTTCCTCTTGGTATTTTGTTGCCTTTGAAGTCTTGCAAAATCATATTATCTCCCAAATTATGCATTTTTTTCCTCTTCTATTTAAATCTACAATCATTATAAACTTAATTAAGATAAGCACAAAATTAGGGATAATAATTCTAGATAAGCACAAATATTATAAATTAGAATCCCTAAAATCTCTATAAGATTTGGGCTTATCAATTATCTTGGGTGGTGGACTGCACGATACGATCAACTTCTCCCCGAGGAGCTGGAGATTCCAGGTACAATTCCCTTTGCCTTTGAAATGGTTTGCTACTCTCATTTTTAAAATATTATATGTTTGGATTGTAAATCCTCAAAGCCCTCGACAGGCCTTGGATTTATCAGTTACTAGGAACGATAGAAAAGGTATGGAAGGGAAACCAAATCCTGCACAAGTAATCCCGGCTTCCCAAGAAAAGAAAGCATATGTTCCTCCTCCATTGAGACGGCGAACTCGATCCACCACCCAACTGCCTCAAGCAAGTCTACCACTCACCTCCATTCCTTCGGCTGGCACTATGATAGTGGAAAATATTGATTCTTCCTCAACCTCTAGTCCTTCCGCTGATCAAGAGACTGAGTCGGATGATCACGTCCCTTTGGCCTCACTTAAACACAAGAAAATTCTCCCAGGAAGTCATTCGGATGATGTGGCAGAGAAACCTCTCTCGACCAGCTCTCACTTTCAGGTAATAACCCTTATATTCTTCCTTTAGTTATCATTTGGATCTCACCTCCTCCCTGGCATTGTAGGATTTATCAGCACGGCGGGCAATGGTCTCTTCGGTTGAAGAGACTTTGGAATTTGACTTCTGTTTCCTAGATTCAGGATCACCCCACGCGGCCTCTTATTCGAACCTCCCCTCTAGCTTGGAGCTGGCCACCGCAAAAGCTTCACTACGACATTTTCTGAACATGAATTTCAATGCCTTAGGGGACATGGAGAAGGCCACTGTTTTATCTTCTGCGTCTATTTTGAAAAGCAGCCCTGATTTCTCCTCGTACCCGCTGCATGATGCACTGAACACTTTTCCGACCATGTTCTCAGCTTTTCAGGCTTCGAGCTCTACCTGTTCTGAGACATGGATTAAGGTAAGAAAATTCAAGGGGAAAAAAGAGAGATTGGATTACATGCTCTCCGAGAGGAAAACCGCCCTGTCCACTTTGCATCAGAAGACTGCAGAGTTTGATACCAAGGAGGAGCTGGTGAAGAAGTTAGAGACGGAGCTCGCTCAACACAAAGCCGACATGGTAAACCTTCTGCACGAGAGTGAGGTTCTAAAAGCTTCCTCCGATAGACTCAAGGCCGACATCCAATGCCTGGGTGACGATTTGATAAATCAGAAACAGGCCTATCAACACTGGGAAGATACCTTGAAGGCTGCTGAGCAGACTCGAGCCGAGTGTCTGTCCAAATGGGAAGAGTTACGTCAATTTGATTTCTCTTGAAAACTCTGTCTCATTTTCATGGCGATCCTAGTTTATGTTTTGGCATTTTTATGAAATTTCTGGACCATAGCATAATACTTTCTTGACATGTTGCACTTGTTTGCCATAATGTGGCTTGTTCTTTTTTGTTTCGTGAATGTTGGAGAATGGTCAGAATCTCAACTTTGCTGTTAGAATATACTGTTGTCTGGGTATCTGTTGTTTGGGATTTGTTTGCAGATGTTTATATTTTTGGCATATTGCATTTACAAGGGAAACTCTTTCAAAATTTTTCTAAAAAGTGAACATTTCATAACGATGCAAACAAACGTAAATCAACATACATTCCTAATGAACGGCCAAACCATATTTTTCGAATAAAGCTCACCGAAGTTTCAAGACATGCACTAAATGAATTTCGCTTTGTCATCGATTTTTGCCAACTAACACAATGAGCACTTTACCCAAATTGACTACATCGAACTCCACGAACCAGTATTTTATTTATTTACAAATGTTTTATCATTATTTACAAACAAGTTCAGCAAGGAATGATTTAAAAGCCTATTCCTCTCATATTCAACGTAACTTCTTACAAATTAATATGGCAGATTCAAACAAAGTGGCCATCTAGCCTACTTTGTACTAAACTCCTTCGCATCCAGCTTCATGAACCCTTTGTCTCCGACATCCCTACCCAACTACTGGGATAATAGTGCTTCAAATACTTGCCATTAATGCATCTTCTATGTGGCTCCCCATCCAGACTTGCCAACCAATATGCGTTTCCATCTAAAACTCGATGAACTTTGAATGGCCCTTCCCAGTTGGGCGACCATTTGCCAAGTTCTCTGTCTTTGGACCCAAGGGGTAAGATCACCTTCCAAACCACGTCTCCTTCCTCAAATATTTTCTTATTCACACGTTTATTGTAACTTCTGGCCACCTTGGATTTCTGAAGCATCAAAGCATTATACGTTCGCATTCTCAGCTCATCCAAATCCTCAAGTTCCATGATCATAGCTTCCGTGTAGAGCTCTGGCTCCAATTAATTCTGCTTCATCACTCTCAAAGAAGGGATCACCACTACCACAGGCAATACTGCATCATGTCCATAAGTCAAGGTGAAAGGGCTTAGACCAGTAGCACTTCACTTTGATGTCCGATAAGCCCACAAAGTTTCCGATAGCAGCCGGTGCCAATCTCGGGGGTTATCCTCCATCATCTTTTTCAACATCTTGATTAATACTTGGTTTGAAGCTTCAGCTTGACCGTTGGATTGGGGATAATGAGGTGAAGAATTAATCAACTGGATCCCATATTCCTCAGCAAATTCCTTCATTTCTGACCCAACGAATATAGTTCCTTGGTCGGTCGTGATCGATTGTGGGATTCCAAATCTGTGAATAATATGCTCTTTCACAAATACAATAACATCTTTCTGCTCTACCTTCTTCATGGGGAGGGCTTCAACCCACTTGGTGAAGAAATCAGTAGCCACAATTATAAAGGAATGCCCTTTAGATGAAGAGGATAAATTTTCCTTATCAAATCCATGGCCCATCCCTGGAATGGCCACGGCTTTATGACAGCGTGCATCTCATCAGTTGGTATCCTCTGGATATTTCCATGTTTTTGGCACTGTTAACACCCTTTCGAATATCTTATACAATCCTTTAACATCAATGACTAATAATGACCATGTCTGCGGATTAACCAACTCATTTTGATCCCTGACTGATGTGCCCCATATATTCCTTCATGTACATGCTGCATCACTTTCATGGCCTCTGGGAAACCCAAACACCGCAACAATAAATCATCATCCCCTTTTCTGTACATTTCATCTTCCACCAAGACATAATGTAGAATTCTCATCTTCAAACCATAATGCAAATTCTGTTCAGGATTCCTCAATGCATCCTTTATCTCATCTATCCAATCCCCGGCGAGTTCCACATCAATATCAAAGGTATCCACTTGTATTCCTCGTTGGTAAATAGAAGGATGATTCTTCTTTTGTACCAGCAAAAGTTTGTGGGTGAGCTCGAGCAATATCCTTAAACCAGAAGAAATCTGAGCCAATTCATCAGCTTCCCAGTTGTCTTGTCTTGGCACGTGTTTGAAGGTCACCTCTTCAAAATCGTCAAGGAGCTGTGAAACAGCCGTAAAATAAGGGGCCAACGCCAAACTCGAACATTTATATTCCCCTAACATTTGCTTGAGAACCAACTGGGAATCTCCAATAATCAACACATCTTTAGCGCCCAAATCTCGTAAAATTTCCAAACCAATCGCTAGTGCTTCATATTCAGCTTGATTATTGGTGCAAGGAAAATCCAAATTGAATGACAAAGCAGTCTTAACTCCCGCTGGGGATGTTATCACGACTCCCACCCCTGATGCCCTCTCTGTACTGGAACCATCAAACTTCAAAGTCCAGGGCTGATTAACATAGAACACTGGGATATCCACTGGTGCACTCCCTACCACATCAACCATAGGGTGGTCTACCAGAAAATCAGCAACGGCTTGGCCTTTCACCGATTTTTGGGGGCAATAAATCAAGGTGAATTCGGCCAATGCCAGCGACCATTTGCCAATCCTTCCAGTAAAGATAGGCCTGTGAAGCATGTACTTTACAAGATCTGTCTGCGAAATCACATAAACTCTTGAATGGATCAGATAATGCCTCAGTTTAGTACATGAATAATATAACGCTAAACACAACTTTTCTATAACTGAATATCTAACATCCACCTCTGTAAGTGATCGAATCAGATAATAAATAGCCTGCTCATGATTCTCTTGGTTATTTTGTGTTAAAAGACATCCAATAGAATCTTGAGCGGCCGATATACACAATTTGAGGGGAAAAACACGCCTTGGGGGCATCAAAACAAGAGGTTTAGACAAAAAATCTTTTGTCTTGTCAAAGGCTTCTTGGTGACACTTTTCTCACTTAAATTCTTCCGAGTCTTTCAGCTTTAATAATAAAGAGAATTCTCGAGTTTTACCTGCTAGGTTTGAAATGAATCTTCTTAAATAATTTACATGACCGAGGAATCTTTGCAGCTCATTCTTATTCTTCGGTGGCATTGCTACCATGATAGATTTAGCCTTATTTTTGTCCACCTCTACTCCCCGCTGGTGAACCAAAAACCCAAGGAAATTCCCAGCTTGTACATCGAAAGCACATTTCAAAGGATTCAGCTTCAAGTTGTGTTGCCTCATCCTTATAAAACTTTTTCTGAGATGGCCAAGGTGATCTGATGCTTTTTTTATTTCACAACAATTTCATCGATATATACCTCTAAATATTGACCGATCATGTCATGAAAAATGGTATTCATGGCCCTTTGGTAAGTTGCGCCCGCGTTTTTTAATCCAAATGGCATAACCAGCCATTCGAACGTGCCGATCGCCCCAGGGCATCTAAAAACTGTTTTGGATACATCTTCCTTTGTTATTTTTATTTGGTTGTATCCTGAAAATCCGTCCATGAATGACATCAATTCGTTCTTTGCCACTGCATCAACTTACATATTAGCTATTGGCATGACATAAACGTCTTTCAGGGTGGCACAATTCAAATCCCTGAAATCTATGCAAATTCGAAGCTTCCCATTCTTTTTCATAACATGGACTATGTTTGCAAGCCATTCCGTATATCTTACTGGACGGATGAATTTCGCTTTGAGTAATTTTTCGATTTCTTCTTTTACTCTTGCTTCAATGGCCTTGGACATCCTCCTAGCCGGCTGTTGGTATGGTTTGAAACCATCTTTAATTGGTAGCCGATGTTCCACCAATTTACAGTCTAAACCTGGCATATCCTCATACTCCCACGCGAAACAATCTTTGAATTCTATGAGGAGTTTCACAATTTCTCCCTTCATCTCTTCCTCTAACAAGTCACTGATATAGGTAAGTTTGGGGCATTCCACAGTTCCCAGATTCACTTCTTTCAAAGGATCCTGAGTCTCTGGCTGTCGATCTTCCATCTGAGCCAGAGCTAAGACTATATCTTCCAACTGTAATTCTGTCTCCTCACTGTTATCACATTCATCTTCAAATATTATTTCAGTTCCTTCAATGTCCCACAATTCCTGAGATTGTACTTCACTCACCAGATCCTGCAATGTGGCTTTCCATTCGGAAGTTGCGGCCACTTCCATCTCTTCTTTAGTGAACTTAATCATCGACTTCCTCGATAATCGGTCGGACCACGTGTCTAGGAGAGCCCATGGCGGTGGGTTTGAGAATTTTTTCAACTGCTTCTCTCACTTTTTTAGTATCCATGTAGACTACACCTTGCTGTCCATTAACCTTGTAATCACGAATTTTAATAGGACCGAAGGCTCCATCATAATACCTAGCCTCTACTGCATTTGAATTAAATTGATACGGCTGTGAATCGGCCTGCACCACTTCCACCTCATCCCCTTTCCACATCAACAGTAATTGGTGCATGGATGATGGTACACAATGATTGGTGTGAATCCAATCTCTCCCTAACAAAGCATGGAAGCTAGCACTGAATTGACCACGAAAAAGGCTGACACTCTTCATCGATAAGAACACCGACGCTTTCATTCAAAATATCAGTTTGAATGGATTCTGTACCACTTTTATTTCCAGTGAATACATCGGATTCAAACGTTCTTTTGCGTTTAATCTCCTATGGCAGCATTAATGCAGCAGTGGCACATTCAAATGAAACGAGGATCTGTCCCACCCTGAAATTAGCCTTCTTGACTGGTTCACCGTCTTCCTCTGATAACAAGTCGTCACCTTCTTCTTCTTTATTTTTAGTGGCCTTCCTCCCAAATTTCTTCTTCTCTTTGCATGACTCTTCCATCTTCAATCTACGCTCAGCAGCTTTTTCTCTCAACAGACGTAGTTTTTGGGTCCGAGAAAGATGTTTTGGGAATTTTGGATGTTCTACCCGCCTCCATACGTCATCGGGAATTGCTCTGGGAGGAACAACAAAGCTGGATTTCCTTTTATAATTTTTATCGGTGTTCAGAAGAGATGGCCTCTGTATTATCTTCTGAAATGACTGCCGGTCACTTCTTCTCTCGCTATTCACCGACCAAGAACATGGGCTCCTTCTGAGGTACTGGTTCTCCGGCCTTTTGGCCATGGATTCCCTGTCATACCTCATATTCCTCTCAGTATAATGCAGACTGCCCCCACTGTAATAGCGGTCTTTTCCATGAGCAGCTTCTGTTTTCTTCTCTTTAAACTCAAATATTATTTTTCGAGGCCCCAAAACTTCTTTATGGTAAGTCTTGGTTTAGTGGACATGTCCCCACTCCGATTCCTTCTCATCTCATTGATTAAAAAACGCAAGTCAGTACTGTTCACGTTCACATTGGCTATCGGGGGACAGTGCGTGATCCGGAATTTGCTACTTCTGCCAATGCAACTTCCTCCACTTCCTGGAAATAAGAGCCCACTGTAGACTTTTTTTTATGACTCTCCTCCAGCAACAATTCTTCATACTCTGCTACTTTGGCAGCAAGCTCATAAAAATCACGGAATTCCATCCCTTGAAACTTCTTTCTAAGTTCAAAATCGAGCCCTCGCTGAGCCATCTTCACATATTCTGATTCGGGGAGGAAAACTCGGCATCTTCCTCTTACCTTCTTCCTCTTACCTTCTTGAATTTACAAATGAAATCATTAGCAGATTCCCCCGGTTTTTGAATCACCCTTGACAATTTCGCTATACTGATCTCAAGTACTGTTCTGAAGAATTGTGTATGGAATTGACGTTCCATATCATGTCAAGTCATAATAGAGTTTCGAGGTAGCGTTGCATACCACGTGAAAGCAGTGCTGGTCAGGGAATTGGGAAACAGCCGTAACTTGTAATTAGAAAAATTCTCCAAATTTGCTAACTCCCCACACTGTATTGTAAATCTGGCCACATGTTCCACGCTAGATTGACCGTCCTCCCCTGAGTACAATGTGAAGTTCGGAATGCGGTATCCTATTGGATAAGGGTTGTCACGGTCCACAATATCAGGATACATTTTATGGAATTCTGGTCGGTTGATTGACCTGACTCCTGGGCCATACAACTCTTGAATAACGTCCCATACCGTGTCAAAATCCAACACTGGAATTTGTCGTAACTGGTGTGGAAGATTGATTGCCCCCCGGGTGTTTTTCCCCGAACTTGGCACTGAATATCCACACATTTCCCCATCACCATACATCCTTGGATGTAAGTTAGGAGACGTCAAAGAGAACATATTACTAGCCATTTGTTTACTGTTGCTGCAATTTTGGAATTTAAACCCTAATTCCTCATCTCTTTTGTGCGGAGGAGTGTACCTTCCTTCCCTGGCAGATTCAGGAATCAGTGCTTCTCCCAAGCGGCGATTTTCACCTTCTTGAGGAATCCCCAATCCTTGGCCTTGATCTTTAAATAGTTTAGTGTTCGCTTCTTGAAGTTTATCATTTTTTGATGTAACAACCTCTCCTTTTGCAGAATTCCTCCATTCTTTCACCTCTGCCACAAATTCCATCTTAACAGTAGCGAAAGCTTGGGTCATTTCTCTGAGATCACTGCGGATATTCTTTTCCATAGTCACCATGAAGTTTGTTGAAGGCCCATCACCACCAGAAACGACAACTCCTTCCTTCATAGTCTCCTCTTCGAACCGGTGAACAAGTCTTTCAAGAGTTCTTCCATCTGCATCAGTTTCTTCTTACTGTGAGCGATGACCTTTCCCCTGTGATGGAGGAATTCCTTTATTATTCTCAGTACGCTTTGGAGGTATTGGATCCCACTGGGCGTTCCAATTGGTTTGTTTCAAAAATTGCGGGGCGTGCCAGGCACGTGATCGTGCCAAAGTTGTGAATGATCTGACTCCATTTACCAAGCTTTGCGAGTCTCGATTCGACCGTTAGTTATATTTCCTTCGAAATGGCTCAAAAACGTAAACACAGAATGAGGAATATGAAAAGATTATAGGAGGAATCCATTAACAACATCAAATATCATTATGTTGCTATGAACTTGACCAATATTTTTACCAAGAAGACTGATGAACATATGGAATATTTGGCTACTAGAATTAGAAATGACATGAACAGACATAAAATTGATAAGGAATTCTGCAGAGCTTTTGTTGTAGTTTTCTTTGTTGATTTTGTCGGGGGCTTCTCTGATTCCCTTCCCTCCCTTTTTGTCACATTCTGCACATCAGTTTCTCCTTTCCATGATCTCCCTACGATCTTCCATGATCTTCCTGTTGTGCCTAAAAAATAGTTTAAAAAGCCCAACTGAAGAAGCCCAACAGAAAAAGCCCAACAGATGAAGCCCAATGTAGTTGCAGTTGGCCCGGCAGAAGAACGGTTCTGCCAGTACCCAAGGTGGAAGATCATGGAAGATCGTGGGGTGATCGTGGAGAGGAGAAACCAACGTGCGGAATGTGACAAAGGGAGGGAAGGGAATGAGAGAAAGCTCTCGACAAATCAACACAAAAAATCCATAGCAAACTCTCTGCAGAATTTCTCTCATTTGTCTGATGTTTGTTTCCATTTCCAGCAATCTTTTTCTATAGATTCTAGTTTGTCCATCCACATTCTATGTAAAAACTTTGTTCGAATTTATAATAGCATAATGAATGTTGATGTTGTTTATGGATTTCTCTTTTAATTTCATTATACTCCTCATTCCGTGTTCATATTTTTGGAGCCATTTCGAGGGAATTAGAACGAACGATCGAATCGAGAGTCGCAACGTTTGATAAAGAAGTCAGATTATTTCACAATTTTGGCACGAACACGTGTCTGGCACGCCCGCAATTTTCGTGATAAACAAATATGCACACCCAGTGGGACCAAATGCCTCCAAAACGTACTGAGAAGAATGAGGGAATTCCTCCATCACAGGGGAAAGGTCATCGCTCACAGGAAGAAGAAACTGATGCAGATGGAAGAACTGTTGAAAGACTTGTTCACCAGTTCGAAGAGGAGACTATGAAGGAAGGAGTTGTCGTTTCTGGTGGTGATGGACCTTCAACAAACTTCATGTTGACTATGGAAAAGAATATCCACAGTGATCTTAGAGAAATGACCCAAGCTTTTGCTACTGTTATGATGGAATTTGTGGCAGAGGTGAAGGAATGGAGGAAGTCTGCAAAAGGAGAGGTTGTTAAATCAGAAAATGATAAACTTCAAGAAGCATACATTAAACTATTTAAAGATCAAGGCCAAGGATCGGGGATTCCTCAAGCAGGTGAAAATTGCCGCTTGGGAGAAGCACTGATTCCTGAATCTTCCAGGGAAGGAAGGTACACTCCTCCGCACAAAAGAGATGAGGAATTGGGTTTTAAATTCCCAAATTGCAGTAACAGTAAACAAATGGCTGGTAATATGTTCTCTGTGATGTCTCCTAACTTACATCCAGGGATGTATGGTGATGGGGGAATGCATGGATATTCAGTGGCAGGTTCGGGGAATAACACCTGGGGGCAATCTATCTTTCGCACCAGGTACAACAAACTCCAGTGTTGGATTTTGAGACGGTACGTGATGTTATCCAAGAGTTGTATGGCCCAGGAGTGAGGCCAATCAACCGACCAGAATTTCATAAACCGTATCCTGATGTTGTGGATCGTGACAACCCTTATCCAAGAGGATACCACATTCCAGACTTCACGTTATACTCCGGGGAAGATGGTCAATCTAGTGTGGAACATGTGGCCAGGTTTACAATTCAGTGTGGGAAGTTAGCAAATTTGGAGAACTTTTCAAATTACAAGCTACGTTTGTTCCCCAATTCCTTGACCAGCACTGCTTTCACGTAGTATGCAACGCTACCTCGGAACTCTATTATGACTTGGCATGATATGGAACGTCAGTTCCATACACAATTCTTCAGAACAATGCCGGATATCAGTATAGCGGAATTGTCAAGGGTGGTCCAAAAACCCGGGGAATCTGCTAATGATTTTATTTGTAAATTCAAGAAGGTGAGAAACAGATGCCGAGTTTTCCTCCCCGAGTCAGAATATGTGAAGATGGCACAACGAGGGCTCGATTTTGAGCTTAGAAAGAAATTCCAAGGGATGGAATTCCGTGATTTTTATGAACTTGCTGCCAAATTTTCAGAGTATGAGGAATTGTTACGGGAGGAGAGTCATAAAAGAAAGTCTACAGTGGGCTCTTATTTCCAGGAAGTGGAGGAAGTTGCATTGGCAGAAGTAGCAAATTCCGGATCGCGTATTGTCCCTTTCTTGAAACGCAAAAGTGAAGAACTTTCCAAGAAAAACATCCCTCCAGTGCAAACGTCCTATACTTTTGATGCATCAAAGACGGAGGAAATTTTCAATCACCTAGTGAAGGAAAAGTTTATAACATTCCCCTCAGATCACAAGCTACCCACTAGGGAGGAGTTGAAAGGAAGAGATCACTGTAAGTATCACAATTCCTTCAACCATAATACTAATGCTTGTTGGGCCTTCAATTATGTCTTTTAGGAAAGAATCAACAAGGGGATCCTGAAATTTCCTGAGAAAAATGAAGCAATGATAGTGGATGAAGATCCTTTTCCCCCGGTAGCCAATGTGAACATGAGCAATACTGATTTGCGTTTCTTAATCAATGAGAGGAGAAGGAATGGAGGTGAGGACATATCCATTAGGCCAGGAGTTACTATAAGGAAGTGTTGGGTGCCTCGGAAAATGATATTTGAGGTTAAGGGGAAGAAAACAGAAATTTTTCATGAAAAAGACAGCTATTACAGTGGGAGTAGTGTGCATTATGGTGAGAAGAATATGAGGTATGATAGGGAATCTATGGCCAAAAGGCCAGAGACCCAGTACCTCAGAAGGAACTCGTCTCCTGGGTTGGTGACTAACGAGAGAAGAAGTTACCCGCAGTTATCCCAGAAGATAATACAGAGGCCAGCACCTCAAAAATATGAAAGAAAACCCCATTTTGTTGTTCCTCCCAGAGCAATCCCCAACGGCGTATGGAAACGGATAGAACATCCAAAGTTCCCAAAACCGCTTTCTCAGACCCAAAAACGACGTTTGTTGAGAGAAAAAGCTGCTGATCGCAGATCTAATAAGGGGGAATCACTCAGAGAGAAGAAAAAATTTGGGAGGAAGGCTACTGAAGGTAGTGAGGAAGAAGAGTTACAAATGGAGGATTTAATCTTAGCTCCGGCTCAGATGAAAGATCGACAGCCGGAGACAGATGTTTTATAAAGATGGAATAGATGAGAAGTATTGTACAAAGTAGGCTGGATAGCCACTTTGGCTAATTTTGAGATATTGACTCGTAGAAAGTTTCTGTAATATGCGAGACTCGTAGAAAGTTTCTGTAATATGCGAGGAATAGGCTTTTAAGCCATTCCCTGCTGAAATTGTTTGCAAATAGTGGTGGAGCATCTGTGAATAAATAAAAAGAAAATTTGCTCATGGAATCCTTTGCAGCTGATGTGTTTTTAAGAGAATAATGTGTTGTCTTGATAGCCGAATTGATGGCGTGTAGAGTACGTTTATTACATATTTCGATACTTTGATGGTGTTTGAAAAGTATGAGTGATAATGAGCAATAGTGATAACATGTTGTGATAATATTGAAGAAAACTGGCTATTTAGTCGTTGTTCTTAATTTATTTTACAGAAATCCGGGCAGAGTTTCTCCTGTAAACGTGACATCCCAGAAATACAAATACATGAAAACAAATCCCAAGCAGCATATATAAGGTAAACAACATGTTTCTAACAACAAAGTTTGGCTTTCAAGCCACTTTCCCAACTCTACACATCATAAAAAAAAATACACTTGCCAAACAATGGCAAACAAGTGCAAAACGTACACCTACTGTCCCTAGCCTACGTATTTTATTTTCTCTCAATATATTTGACACTCCGTACATGTATGTTCAGCCGTTGGCAGAGATATTCATCAAAGCTTGGTAATTTTCTGTTGAATTATCCAGCAGCACTACCATGAGGATTTTTCATCTCCATTGATCTTTAAGGTACTTTCTTGCATCGGCCTATGAGATTCTCAAATATTCGATTTCTCCAACCATGTTTCCTGAAAAATAAATGAGAACCACATGAGAAATAATGGAGTGTTGATCAACAAAACTATGCTTTGTGTGCGCTATATATTATCATATATGTGGCACTTGTCACTTCTTTATGAGATGAAATGAATGTTGTCATTTTTGAGTTTATGGTTCCGGAAAATGGGATCTCATCCTCAGTGAATTTGGTATATCATCACAATTCCTTATGCTGGTGCATTTCTTGTAAGCACATGGAAGATTATATAAGTTGCACAAGCTATAGACCAAGCTTTGAATATGCACACCAAGGGAGCCGCTCTGTTGAGGTGCAAGCCGTGGGTGTTGCAAGTTGTTGCTCATCAAAAACTTATTCAGGTATATTCACAAACACTTTGAGTGCATCATGAAATGTGGCAAATTCTACAATGTTTTTGTGATGGAGGATTGAAAAAATGGTGAAATATACTTACCTTGAGAAGTTGTGGTTTGATGTAAAGGATATTGATGATGACAATTTTCAGAAACTTGGATGACATCACAAAGTCGATGGAGCGGCAATTTCTTCGGGAAAATCATTGGGCACCGATAGAGGTTTGGGGAAAAGTGAGAAATAAAAAGATAAAAAAATGTTTAAGGAATGTGAGAGGAATTAGGGGGTTCAGGGAATGCACACTTGGATTTAACTTGATGGAAGAAAAACATGTGTCTCGGTCAATTCTTCTTTAAGTCCGTAGAACCATTCCTTTAAACCATGTGATTATACGCTGTGCTCTGAATAGTTAGAGACCAAACAAAGAAAATAAATAGCCAACTTGGCCCACTGGGCTGAATTGGTTAAATTAGCCAAAATGGGCCAAATTGGCCATTGACCCAAATTGGCTAGGGGGCAATTGTTGTGCCTAAAAAATAGTTAAAAAAGCCCAACAGAAGAAGCCCAACAGATGAAGCCCAATGTAGTTGCAGTTGGCCCAGCAGAAGAACGTTGCTGCCAGTACCCAAGGTGGAAGATCGTGGAAGATCGTGGGATGATCGTGGAGAGGAGAAACCGATGTGCGGAATGTGAAAAAAGGTAGGGAAGGGAATCAGAGAAAGCTCTCGACAAATCAACACAAAAAATCCATAGCAAACTCTCTGCAGAATTTCTCTCATTTGTCTGATGTTTGTTTCCATTTCCAGCAATCTTTTTCTATAGATTCTAGTATGTCCATCCACATTTTATGTAAAAACTTTGTTCGAATTTATAATAGCATAATGAATGTTGACGTTGTTTATGGATTTTCCTTTTAATTTCATTATACTCCTCATTCCGTGTTCATATTTTTGGAGCCATTTCGAGGGAATTAGAACGAACGATCAAATCGAGAGTCGCAATGTTTGATAAAGAAGTCAGATTATTTCACAATTTTGGCACGAACACGTGTCTGGCACGCCTGCAATTTTCGTGATACACTTCCAACGTGGGTAATGGCCGTAACTGGCAGCAACGTTATTTCACTGTGCCAGCTGCCACTTTACTTGGGCTTTTATTCATTGGGCTGTGGCTTGGGCTTCAAGGAATTTTGGCTAAACAAACTATCCCCAGCTGATTTCGGTCATTGACCAATCAATTGGGCTAAACACTATTTTATTGGCATTTTCTAGCAGAAGTTCATTCTCAGATTGTCTTCTTCCATAATTTCTTACAACCTCGTCTAAGGATCTTCTATTGTACATCAGCCCATATCATATTTTATGGCCTCGGATGCCAGTAAATCAGATGTTCTGTTTTTATCTTTATTCATATGATGTCTTTTGACTTCCCACTCTTTGGCCAGTAAATCCTGATACCTGGATACCAAATTGAACAAGGTTGAACATGGTATCCTTTCGCTATGAAGCGATTTTACTATTCTCTTTGAGTCGATTCCAAACATTATCTTTTTGTGTCCTGATTCCCATGTCATCATTGCATGTCCTTTGCACGTAGACAGCCCATAGTTATGCTTATTCGTTTATGCCAGTGCCGATATTATGGATGAAACCTTTGATGCATTCTCCGAATTCATTTCTCAAGAGATCTCCACCTGCCCTTTGGCAGTGAAGTTAGTTTGACGCAAACATCCACATTTAACACGCACCACTCTGTTGGTGGATGGCTCTACTTAATGGCTCCATCTTTATAGACATTTCATATTGTTTGAAATCACTCTTTTTTGTTGAGAAAGCAACCTTAATAGCCTAGTATTATTTTAAAATCCATTGAATTTTCATCTTGACATCCATCTTCTTTCCTTTGAACACAGTCATTCCAAACCACAACTGCCTTGTTCCTCCGTAAGTTTATCCCAGCTTCGTCATGATCACTAAATTCAACTGAGATAGTTTTCGCAGGCCCAATCCACCGATGCTCTTTGGTTTAATCAGAGTCTCCCATTTTACCATATGCCATTTTCTCTCCCCAATTTGTCCCCCCAACAAAAAGCTTCGGAACTGTTAGGAATAATGCTTGACAGATGTACGTTAATATGATAAACAGTAAAATAAGAATTTAAATTTGGGTTTTATTATAATTAAGTGTTGTGCCAAATGTTACAACATTTAAGACAACATGCAGCGGAATATTATATTTTGTAACACAAGTTCACTTTAAATAAACAGATGGACGTGATTAAATTTGCACAAGTATAAATACTTGCGCGGTAACTCTTGGCAAAAATTAATCACTAGAAAACTTAACCGTTTACAAAAACTTATCACTAGTGATCTAGACGAAAAATTTTCTCAACAGGTTGAGAAAATAAGTGCTTTCTAAAACAACCAATAAATTAAAACTTAGACAAGAAAGCAAAACGTGATAAAAAAAACTTGGAGCAACAAAACCCGATCTTCAGCCAACACTTGCACGCGTGTTGTCTGAAATGTCTCCAACAATTACGGCAACACTTGATATCAGCACTTGTCAAAACAGTATCGTCTTTGTAGGATGTTTTTCTTTGAGAACCATGACATGCAAAGTGCACAAGATATGCAACACGAAAACTTTCAAGCACAGAGTGAAAAACACGATAGCAATAAATCGAAGAAACCGCCCACGAAAAATACTCCATGAAAAACTCCAAGAGCCTCCCACGAAAAACTTTTCCACTAAAACTCCTCCACTAAAACTCTCTGAATTTCTCTTCGTCTCTCTCAATCAATGCTTTTGAATCTCCATCTCTTATTTATAAATGTCTTCTCTTCTATGATTTATCTTGAAGGAAATCTATAAAATATGGTATACAAGAATTATATTAGAAACAAAATCAACAATATCATATCATGTAAATCATTATCATAAATATTATATCTAGAGGATATTTATCATAAAGATAATATCTAGAAAGGTAAAATCTAACATTTCACATAATCTTATCAAGATGGAAATTAAATTAAAGGAAAATATTATATCACAATAAAATATTAACATAATTATCTAAAAAGGCAAAACCATAATTAAATATTATATTCAATCAAATCAACAAAGAAACGATAATAGTAGGGAAATTAATTTAATATGAAAATTATGTTTCCCTTCAATCTCCCCCTTTTTGCCTTTATGGACAAAATCAAATCAAACTCATTTTCTCAGTTACACTCCAGTTAAATCCCCCTAAAATATGAGAATTTTTCTTCCCCTGAATAAAAACAAGTTAGTACGGGTTTTGTTAGTTGTGTTGGCAACAAATGAGACAACACCTTCAAAATATCATTAACAGTTCATTAAAAAGAATTAAATCAGGGAAAACAGAAACATCAGATAACCTAACATAGCAGAACATTTAAACGAGAAGGAAATCAAAACAAGGTTCAAAACTCTATCTGATATCGTTTGATCATTTCAATTCATAGTCCCTTCATCACCATCATTAGCTCGGATTTGAGTTTGAGTCATATTTTCTCCCCCTTTTTGTGCAGAATGGACATCTACTTCCATGACCAGTCAATAGTCAGAAACTAAGTTCTCGTAGTAGACAAGAGCAGCTTTGGCGAGTAATCAATTTCCAAAATTACTAAGATATTTGCATCCAAAATCATTTCAAAATGATTTCCAGAATTGAAACCCACATCGATTTTAACACCACTGAACCATCAAAAATCACAAATATTGGATTTATAGCAAAATATGGAATTTCGTCGAATTTTCTCTGTTGAAATACGCATACCATCTTGACACAACAATATTCACAATGTTATGTTTATGCATGACCTATATATGCCTAATAACAAAATGTAACTGAAATAGAAACATGAAAACAAATATGAGATATATTCACAGATGAGGTGTTTTCGCAAATGTTGGCAACATCTTCTGACAACACGTCCAATTTTAAAATTTATTTCGATTTTTCTGCACACTTAGAGACTTATCAATTTTCTGATCACAGAAGTGATAGCTCTCACACTAGAAGAACGGTTTTCTTTAGGACTCCTCTAGGTAGCTTTTTCCAACTTCGTATGTTTTCCTTTCTGTATTAAACTCAGAAGAGGTAGCTCCCACACTAAAAACACAGTCTTCATTGGACTCTTTTAGGTAGTTTTTTCTCATCTTGTCTTCTGATACAGAGCATATGCAATATACATAATTGATTTGTCTTTTTACTCTATCTTGTCAGATCACTTTTCTTATGGGACAATGTCATGGAGTACA
This sequence comes from Primulina tabacum, assembly GCF_025594145.1. Classification (NCBI taxonomy): domain Eukaryota; kingdom Viridiplantae; phylum Streptophyta; class Magnoliopsida; order Lamiales; family Gesneriaceae; genus Primulina; species Primulina tabacum. The sequence goes on from NC_134566.1 coordinate 2,288,182, forward strand.
TGATCATCCTTCAACTACTTTATGATTTAATCAGATTGTTAAGCATATCCAAGTGTGTTAAGTTTAGATATAACAAGAAATTGTAAGTGCACCAGAAGATTATGCAACATTATGATAACACATCATATAACAGTATGTATGCAGATGCAATATGTCTAAGTCCTAGAAATACACATGCATGTTAGGTGTAGTCCAAGATGTTGTAACATCTGCGACAACATCTATGTATGATTAGGCAAAACACATGCTAAGAGATTTCCTAAGGTTGAAGAATCTCTCAAAATATAATGTTTTTGTGAATATGTCATCCAGTTGGTTATTTGTACTAACAAATTCAATTCGAACCAATCCTTTTTCTACTAGATCTCGAATAAAGTGATGTCTAATGTCAATGTGTTTTGTTCGAGACTGTTGTACTGGATTTTTTGAAATATCAATTGCACTAGAATTATCACAGTACACAAGTGGCAGCTGGAAGTTGTTGATTTTTGTGACTAAGTGTTTAAACACATCAAACGTGTCTGATTTCTCCATAATGAAACTTACCCAAGAATATCGTGAGAAATCATCAACACAAACAAAAGAGTACTTCTTATCTCCAAAGCTTTCCACTTCCATAGGACCCATTAGGTCCATGTAAAGTAAATCCAGACAGCGTCTTGTCCCAGAAGATGGCAACACTGGGTGTGAAACGCGAGTCTGTTTTCCTTCTTGAAAATCTCCGCACACATATGGTATACCAGATGAGATATTAGGCATACCTCGTACTGCATCGTACTTACACAAGTTCTTCAAGGTTTTGAAGTTTACATGACCGAGTTTTTGATGCCAAAGATCGAGTTCACTGATTTGAGCATGATTGCATGAAAGTTCCTCGCCTATTTGATAACAATAGTCTGAAGACCTTGTACCTGTCATAATGCACATATTAGTTTCATCAAAAACTTCACAAGTATGTTTATCAAACTTGACAAGAAAATTATCATCACACAATTGGCTGATGCTTATAAAATTTGAATTTAATCCTTTAACATGAAGCACATTTTGGAGCTTTGGTAGTCCTTCAACATTCAAAATACCTTTTCCAACAATTTTTCCTTTAGCTTCTCCTCCATAGGTTACTTTACCACATTTTTGTTCAACATGAGATATTCTCGTGATCCTATCATATGGCGTGAGCTTCTACTATCAAAGTACCAATGACCTGCAGTGTTAGTTTTTAAAGAAATATAGACAACATTACAGTGAATTTTTACCTTTGGTACCCAAATTTCTCTTACTGTAGGTCGATGGTGGGAGGTGTTGCGGGAAGTGTTGGACAACATTCGGGGCAATATCCGACTCGTCGTTTGATTCATGCGGTCATCCATGAATTTAAAACTGTAGGGCCTGATATGACCAGGCTTAAAGCAGTAATGAAATACATACCTGCGTTTTATTTTCTTAGGAACAGAAGCAATGGGTTGTCTTTTCGGTGGAGAGCTTTTGGTTGAAGGTGTAGGTTGTGACAGTGTGAATGTTTCAGTTTTTCCTTTCACAAAAACGGTAGATTTTGAAGATTCACCAATTTCAAACACACTGTCTTTGAAGCCTAAGCCTTTCTTGTCTTCTCTTTCCATCAAAGGTATGGATTCAAGCTTGGATGTGCTAGAATTGAACTTGGATAGGGTTTTAGTTGCCTTTTGAAGCTCTTCTTTGGTCTTACCCAGTTCTAAATCCTTTTTGCTCAGAATTACTTCAAGTTTGGCAACCACGACTTTTAGATCGGTGTTTTTCTTCATAAGAGTTGAGTTAAGCTTGTTTCTTTTGGTCCAATCCTCAAAAAACTCTTCATAAAGTTTTGGACACTCTCAAGAGTCATCTCTTCATCATCAGCTTCCAATTCATCATCTACACTCGAATTTACAGAAGCTATAGATTTTAAACAAACTGATTTTTTGCAGATGTTGCGCCCAGTAGTGGCAACACCTAAAGGATTTACCTGCAGCCTGCGATTTTCTGTCAATAATGCAGTCAAGGATGTGTGATTATCTTCATCATTGGATTTCTCCTCCTCATCAAATTCTTCATCACTTAGAGACGCATTGTAGCCTTTGTTCTTGCGTAATCTGTTAGCACATTCATTGGCATAGTGACCAAAGCCATTGCATTCTCTACACTGCACCGAGTCATATCTTTTCAAATTAAATTGACACTTGCCTTCATTCCTTGATCAAAGCTGTTGTTGGACAGGAAAATTTTGTGGTCTCTCGGGTGCTGGAAGACTAGGAAATTTCGACGGTTGTGCATCCTTCTTCTTATCTCTAATTCTTTTCAAGTAATCTCCAAACTTCTCCGTGATGTATAAAGTAGAGTCTTCACAAAGGTCTGACTCATTTACTTCTTGTTACAATTTAAGGAGATCATTATAAGAGTCATTTGATACCTGGAAAGCGATCGTTTTACCTTTGTCCTTCTTCTGAATATCCACGTTCATCTCGAAGGTGCGAAGTGAACTGATAAGATCTTCCAAAGCCATCTGAGTCATGTCTTTAGCCTAATCTATCACACAAATTTTTATATTGAATCTTTCGGGCAAAGAACGGAGAACCTTACTAACTAATCGTTCATTGGAGATGGGGTCTCCAAGGCTGAACGCCTCATTAGCAATTTCCCGTAGGCGACGATCATAATCCAGTATGTTCTCAGATTCTTCCATCCTCATCATCTCGAACTTGGAAGTAAGCATCCTCAGTCTTGTTCGTCGCACGCTCTCAGAACCTTCACAATGTCTTTGGAGAGTATCACATGCATTCTTAGCAGAAGTACAGTTTGTGATCAAACTGAACATATTCATATCGACTGAAGTGAATATTGCATTCAAGGCCTTTGAGTTGTAATTCGAATTCTACACTTCATCAATAGTCCACTCATTTTCAGGCTTTATCAGGGTATCACCATCTTTATCTATCCCTTTCGATGGACTCCAACCGCTGACAACACGCTGCCAGGCTCGTTCATCTATGGATTAAATATATATTCTAATCTTCACCCTCCATAGACTGTAGTTAGATCCATTCAAAATAGGTGGTCGAAGTACTGTATTTACGAGTGACACGTCCATTTAAATATTTCTGTCAAAAACAAAAACAAAACCAGAATCAACACTTAGTATATCAAGAGTAGGCTCTGATACCACTTGTTAGGAATAATGCTTGACAGATGTACGTTAATATGATAAACAGTAAAATAAGAATGTAAATTTGTGTTTTATCAGAATTAAGTGTTGTGTCAAATGTTACAACATTTAAGACAACATGCAGCGGAATATTATATTTTGTAACACAAATTCACTTTAAATAAACAGATGGATGAGATTAAATTTGCACAAGTATAAATACTTGCGCGGTACCTCAGGGCAAAAATTAATCACTAGAAAACTTAACCGTTTACAAAAACCTACCACTAGTGATCTAGACGAAAATCAATTTTCTCAACAGGTTGGGAAAATAAGTGCTTTCTAAAACTTAGACAAGAGAGCAAAACGTGATAAAAAAACTTGGAGCAACAAAACCTTATCTTCAGCCAACACTTGCACGCGTGTTTTCTGAAATGTCTCCAACAATTATGGCAACACTTGATATCAGCACTTGTCAAACAGCAGCGTCTTTGTAGGATGTTTTTCTTTGAGAACCACGACATACAACGTGCACAAGATATGCAACACGAAAACTTTCAAGAACAGAGTGAAAAACACGATAGCAATAAATCGAAGAAACCGTCCACGAAAAATACTCCACGAAAAACTCCAAGAGCCTCCCACGGAAAACTTTTCCACTAAAACTCCTCCACTAAAACTCTCTGAATTTCTTTTCGTCTCTGTGAATCAATGCTTTTGAATCTCCATCGCTTATTTATAAATGTCTCCTCTTCTATGATTTATCTTGACGAAAATCTATAAGATATGGTATACAAGAATTATATTAGAAACAAAATCAACAATATCATATCATGTAAATCATTATCATAAATATTATATCTAGAGGATATTTATCATAAAGATAATATCTAGAAAGGTAAAATCTAACATTTCACATAATCTTATCAAGAAGCAAATTAAATTTAAGGAAGATATTATATCACAATAAAATCTTAACATAATTATTTAGAAAGACAAAACCATAATTAAATATTATACTCAATCAAATCAATAAGAAAAAGATAATATTAGGGAAATTAATTTAATATAGAAATTATATTTTTCTTCAGGAACAGCCTCTCCAATTCCTAACATATTCCTCTCGGTAATAAGCTTGTTTGCATAGTAAACACTGGAATGGCATTTAGCTAGGATTTTGAGTTTAGGAGAGCTGAACTATATGTTAAAAAATTTAATGATAGAAATAGACTATTGAGTTATACATATTATTTCAATCTTTTAGTCTCTTTATAAGTAATCTTTTGTTCTTTTAGTTTTTGAATTATAATCTTACAAAAGCATTACGCAAAATATTACATTTTATTAATTTCGTAAAACGGATGTTTTACGAATTTAAATAAAGTACATTAAAATATATTTTAATAATTGAAAAAATAGTATGAAAATTTGATTAAATAAATAATATTTTTTCTCAAATAACTTGAAATGCTATCTTATCATATAATATTTTTGTCACACGAGTTATAATTTTTTAAATATAGTTTATGTTAATATTGTTATATATCGTAAAAATTGTTAGGATCGAAGATTTATTTAGTGGATGGTGAATAAAAAATTTCAACAAATTCTAAAAATATTTCGGTAGGGTTTTTCAAAAATGAAATGAAATTATCGTCATTTGGGTATCGTTTGAACACAATAAATGGTCTAAGCATGAAATACTTAGGCTATGAAACGAAAGCTAAAAGCAGAGTAACTGAAATGTGTTGCACATGTTTGTTTCTTGATGTTCGGAGACTTGAATAAATACTATGTCACACATTCTTTCTCAAGAGAGGAATTCATTTACAATATTTTGATAATTGCAACGGTTTTCAACTGTCCACTTCAGCAGGACTTACTGTTGTCTAACTGAAGTAATTAGTATCTCACAAACTTTAAACAAAATGATTAATAAGAACTTTTACCGTCAATTACAATGATTTGTCAATGAAAATTCTAAGTGCAAATAGATATTCAATAATCAGAATAATAAACAAATAAGCGTGTGCTTGCTCTTATTAAATTGGATTCTCGAAAAGCTTGATCTCAGAAAATTATTGAGATAGTTTAGAATGTTACAAAGTCGGAGAGAGGATCGTTATGAGAAACTGCTCGACTGATCTATTTATAGGCATCGTATGCAACATTAGTCTTTTCAAATATGATATTCGTTTTCTAACACAAATTTCGTTGTGACATGTCATCGTCTTTTTTGAAAAATTGTACACTTTGGGTAGTACGCGTGGACTCTGACATGCAATAGATTTAAAAAGCTATTACAAAATTCTATTCAATAATCAGCTAGGCTCTACTCTTTCGAGAATGTTCAACAAATGTTTAGAGAATGTCTATTGATTAGACTGACTGATTCATTGAGACATACTGCTCTATCAGTTTTGCTTAGACATCAGCCAGACTCTAATTTAATAGTTTGGTTGGGGGGAAATCTTATAGCATGAATGATCAGTTTTCCTCATGAAATCAGTTCGGCTAGGCTCTGTATTATTCCATCAGATTACCAGCCTCGTTAATTTATTAAAACGTAAATGCTCCAACAATTTTTTCGCTTTGGTAATTGAACAAATATGCACTTGTTGTTAAAATATTGAATTCATTGAATATATTGAAATTTTTTACAAAATTAAGCACAAATGTTAAGCCGACAACAATATCTTACGATAATCTTTGTGAGATCCACGGTGCTTGTTGATTGAATCAGCCGGATTCTTAGGATGATTAGTTGGCTTCGACGGTTCTCTCTTATAAGCCTGACTACTGGAAGATTCAGTTTTATTCTAGCTAGTACTCACTTCCCCTTTTTTGTCAACACTAGTTGGGGATTTAAGGTATATAAGCACGGCAACCAATTGATTACTGACTCCATCAATCTTCTCAGTAAGATTGGATTTCACCTCATCAATATTCCCTGTTAGATTGAAATGAGCGTTGTCAATCTTGGAAGACATATGAAAATGATTTGATGAAATTTGTCAACGAAGATGAGTTGATATGGTATCTTATGATTTATTGATGTACTCTAATTGAATATGCATATCCATCATATTTTTGGCTAGATCAAAAACATCTTTAAGCATTTTGTCCTGAAAACTGTCCATATTATCTACATAATTCAATTGGATTCTCTTAGAACAGTGAGACTTGATGTAATGAAGGTCCAACTGGCATGAATATTGTCCAGAGTGCTATCTTCAGCAATATCTTGATCTGGAGTGGAAGACATGATCATGGGAATGTATTTAGCAATAGCAAGAGTCAGATCTGGAACTTGACTGCTCGAAGGACCTGTCTACTCTATCATCAGTATTTTTGGGTCAGCTTGACTGACCAACTCTTTCACAGATACTTCATGCTCAACCTGAATGATTTGCTAAACCTGATTGTACAGATCAGTCGTCTGCACTTGAGGCTTAGACTGATAGGCACTGCCAGAAAAAATTCTTCTACACCAGCATTTTCTTCCTGAGTGACTGGAGGTTAATCTATAACAACATATGGGGAATGCTTTCATGCTTTCATGAAATAACTCATCATTTGGGACAACAACGGCTTCTACAACATCAACTTCTTCCATTGTTTTATCCTCAGGTAAGATGGCTTTCTCTTCACGAATCACAATTTCTTGTACTGCATTCGGCACATCTAACTTATAGACTATCAGAGAGAATTTAGAAGATTACTCAATGACATATAATCATCTTTATACTGTTGTGGAATAGACTGCAAAATCTCATCCACGTTGGCCAAAGAGATCTCCCTGAAAGGAAGAGACACTACAACTTCCATTTGTATTGGAGGTAGCAGTGGGGCTTTAGAAGGTAAGGGTTTGACTGTTGGTTCAGCAGTAGAAGTGCTTGGAGCATTTGGGGTTGCCAAAGTTTCAGCTACAGCGATAACGAGAACTTCTTAAATAGGTTCTTGTGTCGAGGAGAAGGGTGGCTGAACTTCTGCAACTGACGTAAAACATGGCTGCTCTGGTTGTTCAGTAGGTCTTTAGACTGACTGAACATGTGTCTCAGTAGTCCTCTCTTCTTGTTGATTGGTTGGCAGCACTAACTCCTACTCATCCTCCCATACTTTGACCTTCCAGATAAAGTAGATCCATATCGAGTTCATTGATGACATCAATATCATCAAAAGTTGTTGGTCACATTGAATCATAGTGCTTTCTTCTTTCTGCACAAATGAGTGTCAATTTCTCGATCTTCATGAGGTCTATCAAGTAATCTCTTCTCTCAATGGCTTCTGAGATTAGTTGACTCTTGGCAACCTTCAGAACATTCTTCTTCAACGTAAATGCCTAATCCAAGGCATTCTTTTTCTTAGCTTTTTCAAGTGGTTAATTTTCTATATGTTCACCTATTTGTCAAAGAATTTGATCTCTTCATATCGTACTCAGTCACTTCATCATTTAACAGATCAAATCGAGTTTGTACTATAGAAACTGAACCAGATTCAGGTTCATAAACCATCAGCTCTTTTACCTTAGCTGATGCTGTAGAGAAATTTGAATCAAAGCCTGATCAGGTGGACTGGATGGGATATCTAATCACAACTCCCTTTGGTCTAGGAGATGGAGGATCAACTGGAAATTGGATGACTCTGGGATATGCTAGTATGGTAGAGACTTGGGCTAGAGAAACCACAACTTATTTGTCAATTGCCTTCATAGCAACAATCATTACTTGTTCAACCTGCACTTGAGATACATGGATTGCTGAGATCAGTTTGGCATCAGTGGACTTGTTGCTGGCTTAGACTTGGAAGTCCTCGGATTCTTAGCAACTGGAAGAGGATTGACATCATCAGATTCACTCGATTGTAGAACCAATTTCTCTTAATCTTGGATGTCTGAGCCTTGCTTCTCTTAGAGGCCTTCTTTCAGCAAAAATTTTGTGGGGCCCTTAACTCTTAATCGTTATTACAATGCATTTTGATTAGGGTTAATTAATTACAGCGGAAAAGAGTTTAAATTTTCTTTACAATGAGCCCAAAACATCTTATTTGAATACTAAAAATAGTATTTCATCTCACATCATAAAATATGCCCACACATAATCAAACACAAATACAGACAAACAATCATATCCTCGGGACATGTCACGGTATATAGAAAACATATACATATATACTTGGATAGACCACTAAACCTCAGCTCAAATTGTGACTCCCTCCAGAAGCACCCTCTCCGGTCTCCTGATATCCTGGAGTACCTGTCATTGTCCACATACAAAGACAACAGCAGCCCCCTCTGGAGTGAGCAAAGCTCAGTCTGAAACAACCACAATATATACCACAAGTATCTAAACAATGATATATGGTATGCAATGCATGTATGTCGTGGAGGTATCAGGTCAAATGCCCATCCACTGAGCATATATCAGAATCAATCGAATCGCTATCAAATCAATGCTCGAGCTGGCAGACTGGCCTTAATCAGGGATAATCGTATGATAACGTCGAGAAAGTGCTATCAAATCTCAAATCTCAAATCTCAATCAATCATCGGGGCAACTAATGACTATGCTTTAAGGGCCACTTAATGCCAAACATAGCATCATGTTCACAAACCCCATAATCAAATCCAATCATAATAGGTATCCAAGGATCATAACTCAACGTGTATGTCATGTATGCCACATCAACTCAAAAAATAAGGCATATAGACATATATTTTCAATCAAATCAATCAAACATATATCATATGATACAGATACATGTCATATGTTACTCGGTCGCAACATACCTCAATTCTTCGTTTTCAGTCGATGTAGCTTTAAGAATTCAGTACAAAAACTCTATCTACATCAATAATACATTCATTTCAATCAATAATTTCATTCAAATTCAACAATACAAGTTTTAAATATCTTTTGAAAATTCAAAAATTCGTATCAAATCAAAATCATAGCATAATTCAATTCCGACTTCAAAACTTAGTTTCTTGTCGGTTATTCTATCACATATATGAATCTCGACTTCAAATACATGATATTCCAAGACTTCAATAATTAAAGGTGCTGAAACTATAAGAAACTTACCTTACCTCAAAAAGAAGCTCTTGACGCGAGGATTCCAAATTTATAATTTGTTTCACGTTTGGATAATGTTTTGAGGTAGATTCGTACGATAGAACTTTGTTTTCTTATGTTTCTTCAAAGAGGGAGAAGAGAAATGAAGATAATTATCACCAAAACCGTCCATAGCAATCTTAAATACCATACAGCTGAAGCGGCGCGCGCATACGCGCGCCAGAACTCACGCACATGCGTGATAAGTTCTACCCGCACGTGCGCGTCTTGTTCTGTCCGAAACGCTATTTTAGGTTCCGAATTAGCAAGGGTGGTCAACATGAAAGTTGTAGATCTATGTCTTAGCTTTCATTTACTACTAACTTCACTCAATTTGGATATCGGATGCGAGAGTTATGCTCATTCTCCACAATATGTCAGTGCAGGAACGGCAATGCACATGATACACTTCGGGATGATTTTGCCCCTATTTTCAAGTGGATTTGGACAAAACTCAAAACATGAAAGTTTTAGTACTATGTATTAGCTTTTCAATGAAATTGGTTTCATGTCATTTGGACTAATACTCAGTTAATTATGCTAAAAATCATAACATGTGTCACTTTTCTGTCGCGGTTCAGCATACTTTCAAACACAAATCAATTTCTAATACAGTCTTTCATTATCACAACTTTTTTTCTCATTTTCATTGTCATGATATCCATCATATATGTTATCACATGACAATTTCATGAATTATCGATAATCAAAGTGTTATTTATGATAATACGATACACGGTCCTTACAAATTTATTCCCCATTCTCTTTTTTCACTTTCAATGGGACTACTGGAGATATGTTTAGTGCTTGTCCCTTGGGCCTCATAGCAACAAAATTATGGGCATTGAGAGTCTCAACTTGTGGAGAGTTACTCGCTCACCGAGAGGGACACTCGCATCTTTAAATAGACGAGTGAAAGGATAGAAAAATCCTTAAGCCTGCCTCTCATAAAAGATCATCACCTTCAAAATCTAAAATATAACTCTTGACTAGTTCACTTTCATTCCTGAATCAATAACAGCCAATACCAGGAACTTCTCGTAGGTATATGAATCAAACCACCTTGCCTTAGCTGAGATTGACCTTGCCAAAACATCAACTAGGAGTTGAAATTCCATCTTCATCTCTTTCTTCTTGCCAAAAGAATTGATAGGCTCTCCAGAAGCAGAGAACCTACTCTTCATCTCCTCCAAGACAAATTTGGGCACATAACCAATGTCAGTTAGCTCCTCAGTAGGCAACTGAAACAATGCAGAGAAGAAAGCTTCGTCAATCAACAGGGTTTGCTCTCCAAGTGGAAAAAGAATCTTCCCATCAGGAGAGATGGTTCCCTTGGCATACAAGTTCTTTAACTCTGGTACGTAGATTTTCCATGAAGAACCGAGAAATACTTGAAGTCCACATGATTCGATAAGCTTGAGAGTATCCACAGTAGATCTTTCTTCCAGATGGATTCAAAATACATTACGTAATCATTTGCAATGTAGGAAGGAGTAATCCTTTTTGTAAAGAAAGAACTCGAAGAAAAACTAAGTGTTGAATCTGCAAAAGAAATTTGGAAACAAAGAACGTGAAAGTTTTCAGAGAATTTGAAAAAATAAGGTGAGATGAGATGCGGAAGGGTAACTGATATTTGTATGTGAAACCGAGTCTGACAGTTGGGACACATGTCACATTGTCACTTTAAAACTATCGAAATTTTAAAAATCCGTACGTTGTAGGAATCAATCACATATTTAATTGAAAAAAACGATAAAAGCTGTTTTTTAAAATTTCAAACTTAATAAATGCAATTAAAAGAAATTAAATAGTTTACCTTACAAAATTTAATACAGAATAAATGAACTAACTTAGCTATTACTACTTGATGAGATCAGTTAGGCTAGGAGTACTGATGGATTAGTAAGACTCCAAGTCTAACTGACAGTTTGTCTCATCAGTAAGGCTTTTCGAATGAGTTCCCCTTAAACACATGCATTCTAAGACAAGTTGAAACGCCTGCTAATCATTTTGCTTACAAAGTACTATAAATTTTTTTTAACCTATACTATTTGGCCGATACATATACATATATATAAAATATTATGCACCATTTTAAAAATAAAACATCCAACTAGTATTTGAAAATCAAGGGAATAGTCAAATCGTCTAACATTTTACCAAACCTAAAAAGCAATAAATGTGAAAAGTATCATCCTCTCAAAAACCACTCAAAAGCATAAATAAAAAGTCTTAAAAATCTTTAACGTAAATCATAAACATAAGTCATAAGTGCGGAAAAGTAGAAGCGCTGGTCATCGGGTTATGTGCACCGTCAGTCCAGTCGGGTCAACCATCAAGATCCTCAGTAACATTAACATCATAATCACCTGCATCCATCACACCTAGTGAGTCTAAAGACTCAACACACCATAATATTTATAACAAGTAATACATATAAAATCACATGCAACAGTGAAAATACTTTTACGTAAAAATAACGTTTTCATGACATTCATAACTTAAACATCAACGTTTTCCTTTTCATTATTTCATAGCATAAATCCTTTCATCATGAACATATACATTTTCCTCTTTTTATTGAATTCAGATTGTTAATTGTGACTTTCTTCATCCTCAAAAAGTCGATGGATCCATCTACATGTAACCACAGTACTGGGCGACGGGGACATCAGCGACACTCACACCCGTTGACTGAGCCTCGGCCTATCCTCATCGAATGAAAATACGATCATCGGGCTCTCTCTAGGGTCTTCTCCCATAAATGGGCTCTCTCTGGAGCCTTTTCCCTCACGTTATCCCCAATCTTATCCTCTATAGTCACAATTACTTCACCTCCTCCAATATTTCACATTTTCATCACTTTACAAAAATCATGCATTTAATATCATTTTCTTTTAAAAACAAGCATGCAACATAACTTTTAATTGTCCAAATTTAAACCATAAAAGTCCATAAACATTTAAAATCAAATTTTAACATGTAAAAATTCATAAACATTAGAAATAATCATATTAGCATATAAAACAACATTCAGAGAACTGTCATGACGTTTACTAATCTTTAGGTGTAAAATTACCGTTTTACCCATGTAAGTAAAATTTCACGTTTTTGACTTTTTCTTAATTTCATTGACTATAATATGTCCCAAATAATTATTTAAGCTTAAATTAAATTTCTCGTAATTTTATTTAGCTTAAATACTAGACTTTTTAATTAATTCGTGATTATTCGTTTTTAATGCGTTATAATCCCGAATAACTTCAAACTTTAAAATAAAATTCCTAATTTTAAAACTTAGAATTTTAATAATTATTTGGCCCTCGTGAACCATGACTCGACCCCCTGTGAGCCATGTTTCAATTATTTTTCACAAAGAAAAACCCTAACCCCTCGATCCCTTCACCCTCAAGCCATCTCGATAAATCATCGATCCAAGCTCGAGCCATCATGAGCTGACCCCGAGCTAGCCTCCCCCTGGACCCTACTGGACCCTAATCACCCAAGGACCTGACCCCTAGCTCGAACCCGAAGCCCTACAACCCGAAGAACTCACTTCCGAGACTCCCATAGTGCAAGGACTCCACGTTTGTGTGCCTAGAACCCTAGCCATCGACCCAGCTCTTGAACCAGACCCATGTTCACTCACCTAGGACCCTAAGGACTCACCCTAGCCCAGCCCGAGACCCCTGGCCGAGCCCCTCAACCCACGTTCAAGCTGCACCTGCGCGATGCCTTTGTTGGCCCTCGGGTGGAGTCCTAGCTTGCTATGACTCCTCCCCAGCCCCCTGACTTGAGTCCTAGCGTGGCTAGGACTCCCTCCCCAACTTAGACATGACCTTGGCAAGCCCTGTTCCTAGCCGACCCAAGCCATGTCAACATTTACCCCAAAACCAAACCCTCAAGACCACATGACAGAATATGAATTCAGCTTGATCGTTTCTGATGTGCAGCATTTGTATGCATGTTGCAGGACCCTAAATCTTGTGTAAACTTGACCCTTAACACCATATCCCATGGCAGTCAGCTTCGTGCACGGTATAAATTACGTTTTGGACATAACAACACAAGTTATGGTCATAGCATGTAGTAAAACGAAAATAATTCAAAAGGGACCATGTTTTCATGTAAACTTTAATCAAAACAGTATTATGATGTGATCGATCAGAAAAAGGAGATGTATGGCGTGCTTTTGCGTTTTAAACGCACGATTTTACGTTGACGACAAAGAACGACGACGAGGAGGGCCTGGGCTTGTGTTCCCTTGAAAGCTTCGACTTTTTCTCTTCAAACTAAAATGTGTGTATGTCGTGTATATGCTAGTGGAGGGTTTGGCGAGAAATTCTGAAAAAAGGCGTGAGTTTGTGGGGTTTAGGGTAGGGTTTTAACTTATAAATATTTAACTAAACCACTAATAAGGCTTAGGCCCATAAATAGGTAATTTAGGGCCATTAGTGTTTAACTAAAATATTAAAAATAATTTTGTTTAATAAAGTTTGTGAATTTATTAGTCGAGTTAACAAAACATTTTATTTTTTTTGAAATATCAACACCGATAAAATTTACGTCCCGGCGAATAAAATCACGTCAAAACCCCTTAATTTCAAAAATATGAAAAAAAACTGTTGGAACTTTTCAAGTTCGCAATCTTGATTTTGATAATAAAAAAACTTGTTAATTGTGTTACTAATAATCTACCTTAGTGTGCAGCATCTAGGATCACTCACGAGATGTTTACATCGCAAACTGAAGACCCAACTGACCGCACAAAATGAATCAGTCTAACTGATTACGTCAATTGAGCACTGGACGGTTCAGCAGGAGAACCTCAGAAGCCTGGCCAGCCGAAGGAGTGTTCAATTGATGAAGAAACCCAGCTGATCAGTCCAACTGAACAAGAGTGAAATCAGTTCAACTGTCGAGTCAACTGATTTCACCAGCCCAACTGAAGATCAGTTCAACTGACCAGTTCGAAGCATCAGTCAGAATCTTTCAGTTATGGATGAAGACTAGCTCTTTCAGTGGAATCCAGCTGTACGTGAAGGTACAAAGTCGTTGTCCAGTCAAAGGACAATAATGGATGTTGTATCAGAGCATTAAAGACAAAACGTTTCAGAAGGACAGTCGAAAAGTCGAGACACAAAGTCCAAGAAACGAATTCAAGATGAAACAGATACAACAAATGAGTCTCACTGTACGTTTAGTTCTCCCGCCTATATATAGAGAAGATCAGTGAAGACTCAACAACAACAAGAGCAACAACAAGAAAAAGAGTGAACAAAAATGAGCTTTTAAGCATATACGAGAGAAAAGAAAGGGCACGCTCATTGCACATCAGCTTTCAGAAGCAATAAGCCTAGAGGGAACTCTTCATAGTTACATCAGCTTAGATTAGAAGCTTATTTCCCTCGGTGTGTGAAACATCATTGTTCAGTTCTCACACACAAACACTCTCATTCACTCAAATACAGTCTTGCATAAAGACTTTAAACTTGTGTATGTAGTCTTTCTCACATAGACATTAAAGAAGTGTTGACTGGAAGGTGCTGCCTTCAATCTAGTCTAGGAGTTCAGTTAAGGTAGTGGTGTAAGTCCTAGCTGAGTGGGTTTGTACAAGGTGTTGTATAAATCAAAGTCTTCCAGTGGATCCTACCCGAGGCGGTAGAAGGGGTGACGTAGGAGCAGTTGAAGTCTCCAAACATTCATAAACACATCTTGTGTATTTAACTGTTTAACTATTGTTTTCAAACTGTTTGGATCAGTTAGAGTATCCGTCAATTCAGTTGTCTCCATAACTGAACTGATAAATGCAAAAACTAATCTACCATTTTTTGGTTATTCAGTTTACATAAGATAAAATATTTTATAATATAATAGTCTTCTTCACGAAGGATTACTTCGAGTTTCTTCCGCTTGGTTTTTAACCAAATTCGATTTAATTCATCGGTGTTAATATTCTTAGAACACGAGCTATTGCAGCTCATTGGAGAATATTTTGTTTGAAGCATTCTAAAGATGCTAAGCAAACGATCTTTCAATTGGTATCAGAGCAGGTTGTTCTCAGAAGAACATTTGAAGAAAACTGAGTTTTAAAATTTTACTTTAAAAATTGTGTTAAAAGTTATTTAAAAGTATTTCATACTCTTTTCAAAACTATTTGAAAATATTTATATGTCGTTCTTTGGTAAAGAGTTGAGAGGATTGGCTCTGCGACTAATATTGTAGCCACTTCTTTAGACTCTTTACTTAGGGGTTTTAATCAGCCTGCAGGGGACTGAGAATCATCTGCAAAGATGCACAGCTAAATTGATTGTTGAACAAGTTTTCAGTTGCAAGCCTATCAGGTCAGCTGTTCTTCAGATGAAACTCATCCATTCTGGGACGTTGGTTGATTAAATCACCAACTGCATTCCAGTTGAGCCTAGTCAGAGTTTGCTCGACCAGTTAGTCTGCGAAGAAGTCAAGTTCAAGAAGTTTAACTCGTTTCTCTAGACAAATGAACTAACAACCGATGCATCTGTTCAAGCAGTCATGCAACCAGTTGATGGTATATCCAGTTCTGTCGCATAAACCAACTGATATCTGATGTTGTTTAAATATGCTACTGTTGTAGTAATTTTTCTTGTTCAACTAATGTATGTACTCAGATGTAAATACAAGGAAATTTATTTAAATAAACGTCATATTTGTTCAGCTGTGTTTTATTGTGACTGAATGGATATTTCCAAATTTCTTGTCTACATTGCTTGAATGATTATAATCTCTGAATGAATGACTATATAAATATCTTTCAGATACGGGTTTTATTCAGTTTTTGAGGGGGATCTTTTCGTTTTTCTCTCAAACTAAAAGTATTGTCAATCATTTTTAAAATTCATTTGTTGAGAAAAATTCTTTCCTTTTCATTAACTGAAAAGTAGTTTCTTAATTTTGTCCATCTCTCTTAAGATATTTTTTAAATTCAGTTTTGAAGAGGGAGTTTTTGTTTGTTTTCAAAATTTCCTTAAATTCAGTTATAAAGGGGGAGTTTTTTTTTTGTTTGAATATACTAACCCTTGAACTGAATATATTGCGCTTAACTGCTCAGGTTTTGTAATCATCAAAAAGGGGGAGATTGTTGGAACTTTTCAAGTTCGCAATCTTGATTTTGATGATAACAAAACTTTTTAATTGTGTTACTAATAATCTACCTTAGTGTACAGCATCTAGGATCACTCACGAGATGTTTACATCGCAAACTGAAGACCCAATTGATCGCACAAAATGAATCAGTCTAACTGATTACGTCAATTGAGCAGTCCAGCTGATTGTCCAGTTGATAGGTGGTTCAGCAGGAGAACCTCAGAAGCCTGGCCAGCCGAAGGAGTGTTCAACAGATGAAGAAACCCAGCTGATCAGTCCAACTGAACAAGAGTAAAATCAGTTCCACTGTCGAGTCAACTGATTTCACCAGCCCAACTGAAGATCAGTTGAACTGACCAGTTCGAAGCATCAGTCAGAATCTTTCAGTTATGGATGAAGACAAACTCTTTCAGTGGAATCCAGCTGTACGTGAAGGTACAAAGTCATTGTCCAGTCAAAGGACAATAATGGACGTTGTATCAGAGCATTAAAGACAAAACATTTTAGAAGGGCAGTCGAAAAGTCGAGACACATAGTCCAAGAAACGAATTTAAGATCAACAAATACAACAAATGAGTCTCACTGTACGTTCAGTTCTCTCGCCTATATATAGAGAAGATCAGTGAAGACTCAACAACAAGAAGAGCAACAACAAGAAAAAGAGTGAACAAAAAGGAGTTTTTAAGCATATACGAGAGAAAAAAAAAAGGCACGTTCATTGCACATCAGCTTTCAGAAGCAATAAGCCCAGAGGGAACTCTTCATAGTTACATCAGCTTAGATTAGAAGCTTATTTTCCTCAGTGTGTGAGAACATCCTTGTTCAGTTATCACACACAAACACTCTCATTCACTCAAATACAGTCTTGCACAAAGACGTTAAACTTGTGTATGTAGTCTTTCTCACATAGACATTAAAGAAGTGTTGACTGGAAGGTGCTACCTTCAGTCTAGTCTAGGAGTTTAGTTAAGGCAGTGGTGTAAGTTCTAGCTGAGTGGGTTTGTACAAGGTGTTGTATAAATCAAAGTTTTCCAGTGGATCCTACCCGAGACAGTAGAAGGGGTGACGTAGCAGTTGAAGTCTCCGAACATCCATAAACATATCTTGTGTATTTAAATGTTTAACTATTGTTTTCAAACTGTTTGGATCAGTTAGAGTATCCGTCAGTTCAGTTGTCTCCATAACTGAACTGATGAATTCAAAAACTAATCTACCTTTTTTCGGTTATTCAGTTTACATAAGATAAAATGTTTTATAATATAACAGTCTTCTTCACGAAGGATTACTTCGAGTTTCTTCCGCTTGGTTTTTAACCAAACTCGATTCAATTCATCGGTGTTAATATTCTTAGAACACGAGCTATTGCAGCTCATTTGAGAATATTTTGTTTGAAGCATCCTAAATATGTTAAGCAAACGATCCTTAAAAAACACTCATATTTTAAATAATTAAAAAAATTATTTAATAAAAACATTTTACATTCTTCAGCCATCGGTCTCCGTTCCTCGATCGCAACTCAAATAATCCTTAAAAATACATTTCTAATGCATGTAAGTAGAAAACTAATAAAACATCATGTAAACATGTCACATAATCAATTAAGAAATTAAAATAATTTAATTAGCCATTTTTCATATTTCCTAAATTTGCATGTAGTTGGATTATGTCATCTTAATTTTGGACCTTGCACAAATTAATAAGGCCTAAAATGTTTCTAAAAGAAGAAAACTTATACTATACGAGGGGTTGGTGAAAATGTCAATTGCTTGTTGTCCAGTAGAGACATCTTCCAATCTAATGTTCTTTTTCAACACATGATCTCGAATAAAATGGTTTCGAATATCGACATTCTTGGTCCGAGAGTGCGAAACTAGATTGGATGTGATTTCAATTGCACTAGTGTTGTCGCAAAATATTGTTAACTTTGCTGCATCAATTCCATACTCATTAAGTAGTTGTTGAGTCCACAACAGCTAGGTATTCATCTTCAGCAGTTGAAGTGGAAATTTATGTTTGTTTCTTGCTAAACCAAGGTATCAGTCGCTCTCCGATAAACTACCGAGAAACTGAAAAGTTCCACTCGTACTCTTCCGGTCCAATTTTCTTCCTGCATAGTTTGCATCTGACTAACTAACTAAATTGAAAGATGACTCCTTAGGGTAACAGAGTCCTATACTCTGAGTTCTCTTCAAGTATTTCAAAATGCATTTAGCGACTAAGAAATGTAATTGCTTAGGATTAAATTAAAAACGATCACAAATACATACTACAAACAAAATATCAGGTCGACTGACAGTTATTGTAGAGCCCAAAATCATTACACGTAAAACCCATGCATTTATTTAAATGGTTAAATTATTTATTTAATTTTAAAATGATTTTAGCGATGCATGATTTATGAAATTGCATTATTTTAAATTATTTATGTTTATGTGATGCACGTTAAAATGTTTTCTTGAGTTTCATGTTTCAGGTGATTGTTTGATGCGAGATCGAGGAAAAGAGACCGGCGATGACTTGGGCGATTTGTGAAATATGGTATTTTATGTCAAGTCAAGAAGGTGTTATTTTAAATGATTTATTAAGTTTTTAGCATTTTTAAAATCTAATTTAATTTAATAGGATATTAGGTGATTTTAAGATTTTTAAACTTTTAAAGTTTAATACATGTGCATTTTATTTCAAATTTAGGAATGCTAGTAATTTAGTGGAGAATTGGTATTTTAACTATCATGTAATTGCTTATTATTTATTTAATTAAGCTAATTAGCCCCTAATTACCCCTAATTAATCACACACACATTACACACACTCACAGACACTTACATGTTTTTACACACGCCATCAGCACACACAATTCACACACACCTTGCCTTCATTTTTATAAGGTGATAGCCAGGGTTCAAGGTGTTCTTTCAGCAGCCACAACCCTTTCCATTCCCCTACAATTTTTCAGCAATCCCTCACCCATTTTTCTTCAAGAAAACGTGCCACAAGTCATCTCGGATCAACCCTCGCATCTTTCCCGCTTCGGTATCGTCGTTTCAAGAGTTTTAAATATCAAAGACATGTATATTCTTTCGTTTTTGCATCGATCTCGTCATAGTATATGTTTTGATGTTTATTATGTGTAAAAATTCATGTATGATGTGCAAGAGTTTGAGCAAAATTGGTTGGGATGAATTTGAAACGATTTTTAAATCTCAAAACCAGATGTTGCTGTCATTTCGAGTACTGTGAATTTTCGGTCGACTTTTTGGAAACACTTTCAACTTAAAAAACATAGTACTTTTCGATACCTTCGATTTGACAGTAAATTCGTAATTTTTGAACAAGTAATGAGTGAGTTATGATCATTTTCGTGTGACTGCTCAAACTATGATGTTTAAAACGATTTTTAGATCTCAAAAACCGAGTTTGCTGTCATTTTGATTACTGTGAATTTTCGGTTGCTTTTCTTGAAAAACGTTTAACGTATAAAACGTAGTACTCTTAGATACCTTTGATTTGACAGTAAATTCATAATTTTTGGACAAAAAACGAGTGAGTTATGATCATTATCGTGTGACTGCTCAAACTGTGTTGGTTCTCAAAAATGTTCGCGCAAGGCGGCGCTCTGACGCGAGATTTTACCGCCCGAGCGCCAAGCATTCTGGAAAAAAACAATTTTTAAATTTTTTTTCTTGGGCAGACATGCATAATGTATTAGTATGTTCGACGTGCAAAGAAAATATTTTATGTTTTTGAGGTATGTTAATTGTCTTGTGACCAAATATGAACGGGTTTGGAAGCCGGTGAACGTGGCCGGAGACCTCTCCACCCCGATAAAGCATGACCAGGTTTAGATCAGGATTGAAAAGCGGTAAAGCATGACCAGAGACCAATCCACTCAAAGCATAACCGGGGATCTCATGTATGTAATAGTGGACATCCCTGCCAGCCCAGTAATGTGGTTTAGTCTGATCAGGCGCATTTATGTTACGGGTAAATTGCTTTGAAACATATCTTGATAAACATAAAAATTGTACATTAATTAAATGTTTTATAATATAAATATATAGTTTGTTTTATTAAATGTTTAAATATTATATGTTTTATAATAAATTGTATAAAATATAAGTTGTTGTGTAATTATAAGTTTTACTATTTTTTACAGGTTCGATAAAACAAGAATAAATTTGGCGTTGCAAATGGGATTAAGATGATTCTTGGACCTGTAGAAAGTTGATGTTAATATCTACAATATTGGTGGCAAGTATGAGATAAAAATCCTCTCACAATTGGGATCAAATTAAGCAACAAATAAAGTTACCAAAGGAGTGACAGTTTTACCATGCTCTAGTATTTTGACCATATCTCTCAAATTACTTGGTCAAATGGTTTGAAAAAAATACCACAACTAGACAACTCAATTATCCACATGTTTCTTTTTATGTGAAGAAGCAAATTTGGAGAAGAAGATTTTCAAAAGTGATGTGTAATATAATATAATATCTTGGAACACCAATGAAGACTTATGTGTAAAAAAATAATATTTTATTTGTGGTTGTCTCCCCAAATTTGGCTATAAATAGGGGTGCATTGTAATGTATTGGGATATCCCTCATTCTATGAACAAACCTTTGAGTTCATAATATTTCTCTCTATATTTTTCCTTTATTTCTTCATTTAAATATAATTAGCATATTAATTTCATATTCAAAGTTTTACACTTTGAATAATGAATAGCTAACTTCCTAAAGTTGAGATGAAAAGGTGAAACTCTTGGCATGATAATAAGGTTACTAAAAGGAAAGAATCTATGTTTTATATTATTTAATCATTATTTATTGTTTATGTTATATTTATTTCTTTAAGCATTTTTATACCCTACTTATAAGTGGGAGTTTTGATTTATTGTTGCTATATGTTACACTAAATTGTTGGAACCATTTAAATGTTAGTTTGGTATTACCAACCATTTAAAGTGGATGCCTTGATTTATTATATATGAATATATTATAATATTAAATTCTTAGAACCATTTAAATATTTGTTTGGTTTACCAACCATTTAAAGTGAGAACCTTGATTTACTATATATAAATATATCATAATATTAATTTCTTGGTACCATTTAAATGTTAGTTTGGTTTTACCAACAATTTAAAGTGGGAACCTTGATTTAGTGTTTACAAATATATATATAGCACAATAAATACTTGACAACATTTATAAGTTTTGATATATATTATATACTTATAAGATAATACTATATAACATAATATAAATATGATTATTTAATATATTGGAACCATTTTATTAAGTGGATTTCAATAATGTTCGTTAATGTTAACTTTATTAAAATACCAAGAGTGGATCCTTTAATATCAACTACTTAAATTAAAATTTGAACAATTAAAAGTTACCAATTAAAGATTCAAACAACTAAAAGAAAGAATAAATAAAAAGACATTGTAGTGGACTTGTAATTACCTTAGCTTTCCTGTGGATACGATATTTGGACTCACCGAATTATACTACTTGTGGACAACCTGCTCTTGGGAGTGCAACAATCAAAGTCGCAACAAGTTTTTGGCGCCGTTGCCGGGGAAGTATAATTTAATTTCAAGTTCATTTAATTTTGTTTATAGTTTATTTTTCTTTATTTGAATTTTTATTGCTTTTGTGTGTTTTTATTCTTTTGCATTTGCATTTGCATGAGCATTTGGTCACGTACACTTAGTGGTCGACTCATTCGAAATAAGCCTTTATTTTTACAAAACATGGCGAAAGAACCCATCCAAGAAAATGAAGATAAAATTCAATCTCAACATGATCATGATAGACAAAGAACACTTAGAGATCACATGAATCCTACACGTACTAGTGCACCTTCATGTCTAGCTTTTCCCCCTGATGCATCTCATTTCAATTTTAAGCCTGGTATTATCTAACTTTTACCCAATTTTCATGGCTTAGATTCTGAAAATCCATACATGCATTTACGAGAGTTTGAAGAAGTGTGCAACACATATAATGATCTAAATTGTAGCATGAACACCATTCGACTTAAGCTTTTTCCTTTTTCTTTAAAAGATAAAGCTAAAACTTGGCTACAAAATCTTAGATCGGGATCCATTCGAACTTGGGATGAATTGCAACAACAATTTTTGAAAAAGTTTTTCCATCTCATAGAACAAATTCTTTCAAAAGGCAAATCATCACTTTCACTCAAAAACAAGGAGAAACTTTTTATCAGTGTTGGGATAGATACAAAGAATTGCTTAATCTTTGTCCACATCATGGTTTTGAAATTTGGAGAGTTGTTTCTCAATTTTATGAAGGCTTAACACCTAAAGATAGGCAAATGGTTGAATTTATGTGTAATGGAACATTTGAAGATAAAGATCCAAACGAGGCAATTGAGTATCTCGATTCATTAGCTGAAAATGCTCAAAATTGGGACACTATAGGTACAATCGAACTATCAAACAAGATTCAATCTCCTACATCTGCTGGAGGTATGTACACCCTCAAAGATGAACATGATCTTCAAGCTAGATTTACCTCTTTGGCAAGAAAAGTTGAGGCACTTGAATTGAAAAGGAATGGTCAATTAAAATCTGTTCAAGAAATTGTGTCACATCTGTGATACAAGTGATCATTTTACAAAAGATTGTCCCACTTTGCCCTCTTTTAAAGAATGTCTCCATGAACAAGTCAATGTTTTGAACAATTTCAAAAGGCCAAATTTTGAACCCTTTTCTCAAAATTACAATCCAGGTTGGCGAAATCATCCAAATTTTAGTTGGAGGAATGATAATGCTGCACAATTTTTACAACCAAATTTTCAAAATTATGCACCTTATATTCTTCCACCTAAAAGAAATTTGGAAGATACATTGAATTCTTTCATTGCAAAGCAAGAGTCTATCAATACTCAAACTGCTCAAACCATGACAGATTTAAAAGATACTCTTGCTAAATTTGCATATGCACTTAATGTTCATGAAAAAGGTAAATTTCCTTCACAACTTCTGCCTAATCCCAAGGATCATCATTCACAAACTGGAACTTCTGGAACTCAACCGATGGATCAGGTAAAATCTGTTATTACCCTTCGAAGTGGTAAGGTTGTGGAAAAATCCATTCTTGAACCTTGTGAAGATGATGATAAATCAACTCCAAAGGGTAAGGAAGTGGAACCCATAACTTGCAAGATGAGGTTCAACAGACAGTGTCACCACCATTCCCTCATGCATTGAAAAATACAAAAAAATCAAATTTGAATACTGATATATATGATATTTTTCAACAAGTATGAGTTAATATTCCTTTATTAGATGCAATAAAACAGGTACCATCATATGCCAAATTTTTGAAAGACTTGTGCACTGTGAAAAGAAAATTGAATGTAAAAAAAAAAGCATTTTTAGCCGAACAAGTAAGTGCAATCATTCAAAATAATAATACTTTGAAATACAAAGACCCTGGTTGTCCTACTATTTCATGTATTATTGGAGAACGAAAGATTAAAAAAGTCTTGCTTGATCTTGGAGTTAGTGTGAATTTACTTCCATATTCAGTTTATCAAGAACTCAATCTAGGCAAGTTAAAACCTACATCGGTAACACTTTTACTTGCCGATAGATCTGTTAAAGTGCCAAGAGGTATGGTAGAAGACGTATTGGTCCAAGTTGATAACTTTGTATATCCTGTCGATTTCATAGTTTTAGATACACAACCTATCGAAGCTTGTAATGCAATTCCTGTAATTATGGGTCGTCTATTTTTAGCAACTTCTAATGCTCTAATAAATTGCAGGAATGGAATAATGAAGTTGTCATTTGGTAACATGACCTTGGAGCTCAATGTTTTTAATCTTTGTAAGCAACCACATGACAAAGGAGATGAAATTGAAGATGAAAATCTTATTGAAACTCTTGTGGAAGAAAACATTCAAGAAGGGAGTACTCGTGATCAATTAGATATTTGTTCAATTGAAAGTGTTAAAGAAAATATTGAAATTGATCTTGATGATTTTATCAGGTATCACTCGTTACCAGGATCAGAGAAAGAATTTGATGCAAAATATGAAAACAAAGACGAACCACCCGTATTGGAGTTAAAACCCTTGCCAGAAGAATTGAAGTATGCATTTCTTGGAGAAGATGAAACATATCCGGTGGTAATTTCTTCCAAACTAGAAAGTGATCAAGAAGGTAAATTAGTTGATATGCTTAAAAGACATAAAAATGCAATTGGTTGGACACTAAAAGATCTCAAGGGCATTAATCCACTAATTTGCACACACAAAATTCATTTAGAAGAAAATGCTAAAACATCTCAACAACCACAAAGGAGATTAAATCTACACATGAAAGATGTTGTGAAAACTGAAGTTCTCAAACTACTTGATGTTGGGATTATCTACCCTATTTCTGATAGTAAGTGGGTAAGCCCAACACAAGTAGTTCCAAAAAAATTTGGCATCACAGTGATAAAAAATGAAAAAGGTGAATTGTTAACAAGTCGAGTCCCATCTAATTGGCGGATGTGGTGATTATAGAAAATTAAATGACGCCACTAGAAAAGATCATTTTTTATTACCATTTTTGGATCAAATTTTAGAAAGAGTAGCAGGTCATCCATACTACTGTTTTCTTGATGGATATTCAGGTTATTTTCAAATTCCCATTGCACTCGAAGATCAAGATAAAACTACATTCACATGTCTTTTTGGAACATTTGCATTTAGAAGGATGCCATTTGGATTATGCAATGCTCCAGCAACATTTCAAAGATGTATGCTAAGCATTTTTTGCGACATGGTTGAAAATTGTTTGGAAATTTTCATGGATGATTTAACTGTCTTTGGGAATACATTTGATAATTGTCTTGAAAATTTGGAAAAAGTTTTAAAAAGATGCGAGGAAAAATGTCTTATTTTAAATTGGAAAAAATGTCATTACATGATTACTTCTGGAATTTTTTTGGGGCATGTCGTGTCATCTCATGGAATTGAAGTTGATAAAGCAAAAGTTGATGTCATTGCCAATTTACCCCCTCCAAAAACCATTAAAGAAATTCGCTCATTTTTGGGACATGCTGGATTTTATAGGAGGTTTATAAAGGACTTTAGTTTAATCTCTAAACCCATTTGTAACCTCTTAACAAAAGACACTGCATTTGACTGGACTCAAGAATGTCAAAATGCTTTTGATAAAATCATTCGACATTTAACATCAGCTCCTATCATGCAACCTCCTGATTGGTCTTTACCATTTGAAATCATGTGCGATGCGAGTGATTATGCAGTCGGTGCAGTATTGGGTCAAAGAAGAAACGGTAAGCCTTATGTGATATATTATGCAAGTAGAACTTTAAACAATGCTCAAATGAATTACTCCACAACTGAAAAATAACTACTTGCTGTAATATTTGCATTAGATAAATTTCGTTTTTATTTGATTGGATCAACGACTATTGTGTTTACTGATCATTCTGCTATTAGATATTTGTTGACCAAACAGGATGCAAAGCCACGACTGATACGATGGATTTTGTTGCTCCAAGAATTTGACATTGTGATCAAAGATAAAAAAGGAACCGAGAATGTCGTAGCCGATCATTTATCGAGACTAGTAACAGGATCATCTTGTGAAATGACACCAATTAACGATAATTTTCCTGATGAAAATTTATTTTCAGTTACTACTACACCTTGGTTTGCTAACATAGTAAATTTTCTTGTGACAGGAAAAATGCCACCGCAATGGAGTTCTCAAGATAAAAGAAAATTTTTGAATGAGGTAAAAAACTTTTATTGGGATGATCCGTATCTGTTCAAGTATTGTTCGGATCAAATTTTTCGACGTTGCATACCCGACAATGAGGTAAGTAGTGTCATTAAATTTTGTCATTCAGAAGCATGCGGAGGACATTTTTCTTCAAAGAAAACAGCTGCAAAAATCTTGCAGTGTGGGTTTTATTGGCCCACTTTGTTTAAAGACACCCACGAAATCTGCAAGATCTGTGAAAATTGTCAAAAATTGGTTGCGATTTCAAAAAGAAACATGATGCCTTTGAATCCTATCATTGAAATTGAAATCTTTGACTGTTGGGGAATTGATTTTATGGGACCTTTTCCACCGTCGTTTGGATACTTATATATTTTAGTTGCAGTTGATTATGTTTCCAAATGGATAGAGGCAATTCCATGTCGAACAAATGATCATAAAATCGTCATCAAATTTTTAAAAGAAAATATTTTTAGTAGATTTGGAATTCCTCGAGCCATGATAAGTGATGGGGGAACTCACTTTGTTAATAAATCATTTGCTTCATTAATGAAAAAAATGGTAATACTCATAAAGTAACTACTCCTTATCATCCTCAAACAAATGGATAAATTAAATTAGCTAATAGGGAGATAAAGCAAATTTTGGAAAAAAACTGTTAATTCAAATAGAAAAGATTGGTCTCTGCGACTTAATGATGCACTTTGGGCATATCGAACAGCTTTTAAAACATTATTGAATATGTCTCCCTATAGGTTGGTTTATGGAAAACATTGTCATTTGCCTGTGGAATTGGAACATAAAGCTTATTGGGTGATCCAAACTTTAAATTCAAGCACGGATGATGCCAACAAATTGCGTAAATTGCAACTTAATGAACTTGATGAACTCAGAAATGACGCGTATGAGAATTCAATGATTTATAAAGCAAAAATCAAATCATTTCATGATAAAACAATTCTTAGAAAATCTTTTGAGATTGGTAAAAAAGTTTTGCTTTATAATTCTCGACTTCACATATTCCCAAGAAAATTACGATCAAGATGGACATGCTCATATGTTGTAAAGCATGTGTATACTTATGGAGCTGTGGATATTGAAAATCCTAAAAATGGTGATATTTTTAAAGTAAATGGACAAAGGCTTAAACCATTTTTAGAAAATGAAATTTTTCAAGAAGAGTTTATTTCCCTTTCTGATCCTTGATTTTTTTATTTTTTTGGTGTTGCATTTAATTTTGTTTGTTTTTATTTCAGGTTTTCTTAATCTTTTTATTTTCCCGGGAGTCGGTTAAATCAGTTTCCCACAATTGTTGATACAAAAATAAAAAAAATCATTTCTTTTCTTTTCAAAATGGATGAAATTCTCTCAAAAATTTGTAAATATTTTCCCTCTGTTTCTGAAAATGTTCTAAGAAAAATTTATGCAGGAAGGTGTGAAAGAGTGAGATTGCTAATGCAAAAAGGAATTCCAGAAGATATTCGTCTTGTAATAGAAGCTAAGGTCCGATTAGGAGGAGAAGTTCCACAATCATTGCTCATTCAGTATTTGCCTGGGTTAGGAAAAAGCACTTATGCGAAAAAACGAAGGGCCAAAAGTTTAGGGGTTTGTCATAAGTGTGCAAGATGGACTTGTGACAAACGATGCAGATCTTTGGGATGTGTTTCCAATAACAGAGAAGATAAAATTGGTTTCATTAAGAATGGGCTGAGTAAGGAGTCTTTAGATAACATCTTATTGACTCTTGAGACGCATTCTAGTGGACATGTGCATATTGAACTTCTCCGTTTATGGAAACAATTCCAAGATGACCGTCATAGTCTTGGGAATCCGACTAAAAAAGACCTTGTTTGCCAATTTATAAGAAAATTGGATGGGAAGCATATCCTCGACTCATAGAAGGCGTTGAAGTCGTTTCTGGACGTAAAACCAGAGGAAAATTAATTTCATTTAAGAAAATTCACGACGGATGCTCATCTGTGCTTCGACTGCCGACCAATTAATTGATGATTTGGAAGCTTTTGTTCATAAGCCTGATCCGATGATAACAAAGATCAATTGGTCGCAATCAAGCAGTAAGAAAAGGAAGTTGGATCATTGATTCAAAAGTCGTGGATTGGTTTGCGTTTGTTTCAGTTTGTTATCTTCAATAAAATTTCAGGTGATATCTCTTTCATTATGTACTCTTTATTAATAGTTATTTTAACATTAGGGACAATGTCATATTCTGATTGGGGGGAGAACAAACTTATAAAAAAAATTAAAAAAAATTTAAAAAAAATAAAAAATATATATTATTTTAAAATAAAATCATGTTTATTGTTTGTATCTTAGTAATTTTTACAAAAATGTCATACATTGCATGTTTGAAGATTTAAATTAGAACATGCATTAATCTATTTAAGAATGTTTAAATTTTTATTTAAAAAAAAAGTAAATTTTAATATTCTGATCAATATAAAAATATAATTTATGAAATCTTTTTGAGTGATTAACCATTGTGATAAAATCAGGTATTAAAGTATATGGCCCAAGATATACCTTATAAAAGTGCCTAAAATTTTAAACTCACACATATTTTGTGAGTGAGTGGAGAGGACTGAGAAAACAGCCTTCGAGCCTTTATTGATCATGAGAGACTATCTATTGTTTAGATCTTGAGTTCTTATTTTGAAAAAAAAAATTGATATTTCCTGAAAAAAAAAAGAGAAAAATACAAAAAGAAAGATATTGAAGATCTATGTAATTTTTAAGTTATATGCTACGACCCATATATCTCTCACAAAAAAAAAGAGAAATTTATTGTACAAATTAAATAAATATGTGGTCAAGCAGCATAAACTTAGTCTGATTCCATGATGTTATGAAAAATATATATATATATATATATATATATCAGGAAAAAATATATAATAAGAACAAGTAGATTTTGAATCAATGGATTTTCTATCTTGGATTTTCTATCTTTTGATTAGTTTGGCTCGTTTGTCTGTCTGCATTCTGTAAACCATTTTTCTGAGCATTTATCTGTATTCCAACTCCATGAGAGAAATCGTTGCCATAAATTGAAACATTTATTAACCTGTGAGGATATGAAGTTGAGACTCTTACTAAGAATTTCTGAAGGCCGTGTACATTTAACTACCTGAAATAAGCTTTGAATTGTTCATCTCAAATTATTTCATAAATTATAATTATGATGATCTTGATATAACTTTGACAGTTTTCAAATTTAATTTAAACACTTAGATAGTTTTGATTATATTTCTATTTAAATTAATCAATATGTTTTGTATTGCTATTAACGCTTAAATTGCTAGGGACTAGCAATAAGCTGGTTGGGAGGTGTGATAAACATAAAAATTGTACATTAATTAAATGTTTTATAATATAAATATATAGTTTTTGTTTTATTAAATGTTTAAATATTATATGTTTTATAATAAATTGTATAAAATATAAGTTGTTGTGTAATTATAAGTTTACATTATTTTTTACAGGTTCGATAAAACAAGAATAAACATGGCGTTGCAAATGGAATTAAGATGATTCTTGGACCTGTAGAAAGTTGATGTTAATATCTACAATATTGGTGGCAAGCATGAGATAAAAATCCTCTCACAATTGGGATCAAATTAAGCAACAAATAAAGTTACCAAAGGAGTGACAGTTTTACCATGCTCTAATATTTTGACCATATCTCTCAAATTACTTGGTCAAATGGTTTGAAAAAAATACCACAACTAGACAACTCAATTATCCACATGTTTTTTTTATGTGAAGAAGCAAATTTGTAGAAGAAGATTTTCAAAAGTGATGTGTAATATAATATAATATCTTGGAACACCAATGAAGACTTATGTGTAAAAAAATAATATTTTATTTGTGGTTGTCTCCCCAAATTTGGCTATAAATAGGGGTGCATTGTAATGTATTGGGATATCCCTCATTCTATGAACAAACCTTTGAGTTCATAATATTTCTCTCTATATTTTTCCTTTATTTCTTCATTTAAATATAATTAGCATGTTAATTTCATATTCAAAGTTTTACACTTTGAATAATGAATAGCTAACTTCCTAAAGTTGAGATGAAAAGGTGAAACTCTTGACATGATAATAAGGTCACTAAAAGGTAAGAATCTATGTTTGATATTATTTAATCATTATTTATTGTTTATGTTATAGTTATTTCTTTAAGCATTTTTATACCCTACTTATAAGTGGGAGTTTTGATTTATTGTTCCTATATGTTACACTAAATTCTTGTAACCATTTAAATGTTAGTTTTGTATTACCAACCATTTAAAGTGGATGCCTTGATTTATTATATATGAATATATTATAATATTAAATTATTGGAACCATTTAAATGTTTGTCTGGTTTTACCAACCATTTAAAGTGGGAACCTTGATTTACTATATATAAATATATCATAATATTAATTTCTTGATACCATTTAAATGTTAGTTTGGTTTTACCAACCATTTAAAGTGGGAAACTTGATTTAGTGTTTACAAATATATATATAGCACAATAAATACTTGACAACATTTATAAGTTTTGGTATATATTATATACTTATAAGATAATACTATATAACATAATATAAATATGATTATTTAATATATTGGAACCATTTTATTAAGTGGATTTCAATAATGTTCGTTAATGTTAACTTTATTAAAATACCAAGAGTGGATCCTTTAATCTCAACTACTTAAATTAAAATTTGAACAATTAAAAGTTACCAATTAAAGATTCAAACAACTAAAAGAAAAAATAAATAAAAAGACATTGTAGTGGACTTGTAATTACCTTAGCTTCCATGTGGATACGATATTCGGACTCACCGAATTATACTACTTGTGGACAACCTGCTCTTGGGAGTGCAACAATCAAAGTCGCAACATATCTCTACGCAAAATGATGATGTTTATGTATGCTCAAGTATGTATGATGCAAGTACGTTTATGAAAAGTTTTATGAAACGATGGCACGTCTATGTTTATGTATGTACGTTCAAGTTTAAGTATGTATGGTCTACTTTAAAATGCATGTGGTTTTATTATGTATTACTTGTTATTATCAGTTTATACATGTTGTGTCTTTAGACTCACTAGACTTGATCAATGCAGGTGAGGACGAGTACGAGGAGACGAGAGGTGGGGATTAGTGAGTTGGCTCGGACTGCGTGGAGGCTAAACCCGAGGACCGTTTATGTTTTAATAAATCTTATGCACGTATCAAATACTCTGATTTTAACGGGATTACTTTACAATGTTTAAACAAATGCTTTTGCAAACTTTGTTTGTAGTTTTTTTATTTCAAATATTTTAGACGAGCATATTATTTTTATCACAATTTGAAAGATTATTATTTATTTAAGAAAATTTTATTTTTCTGCAAATTTTAAGTATGTTCAAAATACGGTACGTTACAGTTGGTATCAGAGCGGTGTTCTTGTAAAGGGTTATGCCTACTGCCAATTGCAAGAAGCTCACGAAGTCACACCTCAAGTCTGTAAGTTTTGAAGTTTTAAATTCTTTCATGTAGTAAGCATCAAGTCATGATTTCAGCATGTACATGTTTTAAGCTCGAATTACGTGCATCTTACGATATAGATATTATGTTTATGCATTATGGGTTTAGGTGTTGGGTAAGTATTGGAACAGTATGCCTCCTAGATGTATGGTTGCCCGTGGAACAAGGGATGCGAAAGAGAGGCTCAGGATGGGGAGAGGGTCACTCCTCCTCGTCCACCCCAGATATGTTGGCTCAGATGCTTGCACGGATGACTCAGTTCTTCGCACAGTTTGTGGGGAAAAATTCTGCACTGGATACAGGGACGAGGCCCAGACCAGAGGCCGTTTATGAGAGGTTGAGGAGAATGAATCCGAAGGAGTTCTCGGGGACTACTGACCCAATGATAGCGGAGGGATGGATTAAGTCCATCGAGGTAATCTTTGCGTTCATGGAGCTGCAGGATGCAGACAGGGTCAGGTGTGCCACTTTTCTGCTGACAGGAGACGCCAGACTGTGGTGGGAGAGCGCATCAGTGTCAGTTAACTTGCAAACACTGACTTGGGATGATTTTAAGGATGTCTTCTACTCCAAGTACTTCACTGAGGAAGTACGGTCCCACCTGACCAGGGAGTTCATGACGTTGCGACAGGGGGACAGTAGCATGGCAGAGTTTATCATGAAGTTTGAGAGGGGTTGTCACTTTGTACCCCTGATTGCGAATGATATCCGGGAGAAGTTGAGGCATTTTATTGATGGGTTACGGCTGATCTTCTGTCGTGATGTGAGAGTTGCTGGTCCTACTACTTTTGTTGTTGCCGTGTCGAGAGCCCTGGCTGGAGAGCAGGACCAGAGGGACATTGAGAATGACAGGCAGGGAAAGAGGCCCTATCAGGCACCTCAGCAGCTGAGCCTCAGTTTAAGAGGCCTTTCTAAGGACAGCAGGGGAAGAGGGCATTTCAGGGACCGCCGAAAGGCAAGGCTCCTATTCCTCAGCAGAAGGCTCCTCAAAGGCCTGGTGAGTAACTGGTGTGCCCTCATGCCACCGCCAGCATGAGGGACAATGTTTATGGGGATGAGACAAATGCTTCAAGTGTGGAGCCACCGATCATATGCTGAAGGACTGCCCGCAGTGGAGGCAGCCGACCCAGGGGAGAGTGTTCGCCATGCAGGCAGAGGAGCCGAACCCAGACACGACCCTGTTGACTGGAAATATCTTCATAAAGAGAGTCACCACAAAGGCCTTGATAGATTCCGGGGCCACACACTCTTTTATTTCGGAGACATTTGATAATCATCTGAACATCAAGTCTATTGGACTCGACGTGAGCTACTCAGTGACATCCCGTCAGGGGAAGAGTTAGCAGCTTCTAGCATGGTCAGAGACATTGATCTTGAACTGCAGGGCCACCTAGTGTATGCCGATCTGATTGTGTTGTCGATGCTAGAATTTGATATTATCTTGGGAATGGACTGGCTGACGAAGAACAGAGTTATGATTGACTTTCAGAAAAGGTTATTGCTGGTAAGACTGCAGGGCATGGAGCAATTTCTCTTTGAGCCGGATAGATGGAGGAACTTTCCTCGCATGATCTCTTGCATGCAGGCTCGGAGACTTATTTATAAGGGGTGTCAGGCTTTCTCGGCCAGCATTATTTCAACACCTGACGTTCCCAATCCGTCGATATCTGATGTACCAATAGTCAGAGATTTTCCTGACCTTTGACGTCACATGCCATCCACCAGAGAGAGAGGTGGAGTTTGCCATCGAACTTGTGCCAGGCACCATGGCAATCTCGAAGACACCGTACCGTTTAGCTCAAGCTGAGATGTTAGAGCTCAAACAGCAAATTCAAGAGCTACTAGATAAAGAATTCATCCGCCCTAGTTTTTCACCATGGGGCGCACCAGTGCTCTTTTTAAAGAAGAAAGAATGGAGCATGAGATTGTGTATCGATTACCGAGAACTGAACAAGGTAACGATCAAGAATAAATACCAACTACCAAGGATCGAGGACTTGTTCGATCAGTTGCAGTGAGCTACAGTGTTCTCTAAGATAAATCTACGATCAGGGTATCATCAGCTGAAGGTAAAGGATGCAGATGTTCATAAGACATCCTTCAGAACCAGATACGGGCATTACGAGTTCTTAGTGATGCAGTTTGTACTGACGAATATTCCAGCGATTTTTATGAACTTGATGAATCAAGTATTTCAGCCCTACCTAGATCAGTTCGTCATAGTGTTCATTGACGACATTCTTATCTACTCGAAGGGCTAGAGGAGCACAATCAGCATTTGGGTACAGCTTTGCAGGTCTTTCATAGTTACAAGTTGTTTGCAAAATTCAGTAAGTGTGAATTCTGGTTGGAGAAAGTAGCATTTTTGGGTCATATAATATCTAGCAGTGGCATTGAGGTGGATCCAACTAAAGTGGCAGCAATTCAAGATTGGGTTGAGCCGAAGAACGCATCAGAGATCCGTAGCTTCCTAGGCTTGGCAAGGTACTACAGGAAATATATTAAGGGGTTTTCCTCGATTGCAGTGTCACTCACTTCATTGACTAAGAAGAATACTAAATTTGTACGGAGTGAAGAGTGTCAGAGGAGCTTCGATACTTTGAAGCAAGCTCTTATCACAACGCCAGTTTTAGCCATGCCATCAGGGCAAGATAATTTTGTGTTATACACTGACGCTTCTAAGCTCGTTTTAGGCGCAGTATTGATGCAGCACGGTCAGATGAAAGTGCATGAGAATAACTACCCGACTCATGATCTCAAGTTAGCTGACGTTGTATTTGCGTTAAAGATTTGGAGACATTATTTGTACGACGAGAAATGCCATATATTCACTGACCACAAAAGTCTCAAGTATTTCTTCACACAGAAAGAACTTAACATGAGACAAAGACGGTGGTTGGAGTTAGTAAAAGACTACGATTGTGAAATTAGCTACCATCCTGGGAAAGCTAATGTTGTGGCAGATGCTTTGAGCAGAAATATTTCAATCGTAGCATAGCTGCCAGCGCAGAGATCTCTTAAGTCAGAGATTCAGAGGTTGGCCTGGAAGTTTATCCTTAGAGCAGAGCTCCTAAGCTGTCTAATCTAACAGTCCAGTCTTCTTGGCTAGACCGAAACCGTAGAGGTCAGCCTTCGGATGAGCAATTACAGAAATGGAGACTAAAGGATGAGGCCAAGGGCAGTGTACTCTACACGGTATCCGATGGTATTGTGAAGTACAGAGGAAGGATGTGTGTGCTTAGTGTTGATTTGATCAGAGAGGATATTCTGACAAAGGCACATGCATCTCCGTATTCCGTTCATCCAGGGGGTACCAAGATGTACAAGGATTTGCAGATGCTGTATTGGTGGCCAAGTATGAAGCGATACATCCGTCGATTTGTATCTGAATGTCTCACTTGTCAACAAGTGAAAGCAGAGCATCAGAGGCCTGCAGGTATGCTTAAGCCGCTCCATATCCCTGAGTGGAAACGAGAGAATATCACCAGTGATTTTGTTGTTGGTTTGCCGAGGTCAGTCAGAGGATCTAATGCCATTTGGATCATAGTGGATCGACTTACTAAGTCATCACACTTCTTATCGGTGAAGAAGACTTTATCAGGGAGATAGTCCGACTGCACGGGATCCAAGTTTTTCTATCGTTTCCGACAGGGACCCGAGATTCACATCGTCCTTCTGGAAGAGTTTACATGCAGCCATGAGAACGAAGTTGCTATTCAGTACGGCATTTCACCCTCAGACAGATGGCCAGTCTGATAGAGTGATTCATATATTGGAAGATTTGCTGCGAGCTTGTGTGATTGTTTTCCATGTGAATTGGGAATCGAAGCTACCTCTAGTGGAGTTTACCTACAACAACAGTTTTCAATCATCTATAGGTATGGCTCCCTACGAGGCATTGTATGGGAGGAAGTGCAAATCGCCGATTCATTGGGATGAAGTCGGTGAGAGATCAGAACTTGGTCCAGAGATCGTTCAGCAGACTGTAAATGTGGTGGTCAAGATCCTAGACAGGATGAAGACCGCTCAGAGTCGTCAAAAGAGTTATGCAGACAAGAGAAAAAGGGATCTTGAGTTTGCCGTATATCACGTATTCGTGAATATAGCACCTATGAAGTGTGTTATGAGATTTGGGAAGAGAGGCAAATTGAGTCCGAGATTTATTGGGCCATTCAAAATTGTTGACAGGGTTGGGACACTTGCTTATCGTGTAGCTCTACCGCCGAATCAGGCCGGAGTACACAACGTATTCAATGTCTCGATGCTGAGGAGTATATCGCAAATCCTTCGCATGTCTTGAGTTTTGAGCCGTTGCAGTTGGCTCCAGATCTGTCGTATGTGGAAAGACCTGTCCAAATCCGAGGCAGACAGGAGCGGAGACTCCGGAACAAAGTGACCAAGTTGGTCAAAGTCCGGTGGCTGAATCAATCAGTGGAGGAGGTCACTTGGGAGGCCGAAGAAGACATGAGGAATCGCTACCCGGAACTGTTTGGTAAGACTTAATTTCGAGGACGAAATTTATTTAAGTGGGAGAGGAATTGTAGAGCCCAAAATCAGTACACGTAAAACTCATGTATTTATTTAAATGGTTAAATTATTTATTTAATTTTAAAATGATTTTAGCGATACATGATTTATGAAATTGCATTATTTTAAATTATTTATGTTTATGTGATGCACGTTAAAATGTTTTCTTGAATTTCATGTTTCAGGCGATTATTCGATGCGGAATCGAGGAAAAGAGACCGACGATGACTTGGGCGATTTGTAAAATGTGGTGTTTTATTTCAAGTCAAGAAGATGTCATTTTAATTGATTTATTAAGTTTTTAGTATTTTTAAAACCTAATTTAATTTATTAGGTGATTTTAAGATTTTTAAACTTTTAAAGTTTAACACATGAGCATTTTATTTCAAATTTAGGGATGCTAGTAATTTAGTGGAGAATTGGTATTTTTATTATCATTTAATTGCTTATTATTTATTTAATTAAGCTAATTAGCCCCTAATTACCCCTAATTAATCACACACGTTACAAACACTTACATGTTTTTACACACACCATCAGCACACACAATTCACACACACATTGCCTTCATTTGTTTAAGGTGATAGCTAGGGTTCAAGATGTTCTTTCAGCAGCCACAACCCTTTCTCTTCCCCTACAATTTTCCAGCAATCTCTCGCCCATTTTTCTTCAAGAAAACGTGCCACAAGTCATCCCGGATCAACCCTCGCATCCTTCCTGCTTCGGTATCGTCGTTTCAAGAGTTTTAAATATCAAATGCATGTATATTCTTTCATTTTTGCATCGATTGTAAAAATTCATGTATGATGTGCAAGAGTTTGAGCAAAATTGGTTGGGTTGAATTTGAAACGATTTTTAGATCTCAAAACCGGATGTTGCTGTCATTTCGAGTACTGTGAATTTTCGGTTGACTTTTTGAAAACACTTTCAACGTATAAAACGTAGTACTTTTTGATACCTTCGATTTTACAGTAAATTCGTAATTTTTGGACAAAAAATGAGTGAGTTATGATCATTTTCGTGTGACTGCTCAAACTGTGATGTTTAAAACGATTTTTAGATCTCAAAAACCGAGTTTGCTGACATTTTGATTACTGTGAATTTCGGTTTATTTTGTTGAAAAACTTTCAACATATAAAACGTAGTATTCTTAGATACCTTTGATTTGACAGTAAATTCGTAATTTTTGGACAAGAAACGAGTAAGTTATGATCATTATCGTGTGACTGCTCAAATTGTGTTGGTTTTCAAAAATGTTCGCGCAGGGCGACGCTCGGGCGTGAGATTTTACTGCCCGAGCGCCAAACATTCTGGAAAGAAAAATTTTAAAATTTTTTCTTTCGACAGACATGCATAATATATTAGTATGTTCAACGTGCAAAGAAAATATTTTAGGTTTTTGAAGTATGCTAATTGTCTTATGATCAAATATGATCTCTTTTTTTAAAATTCGATATTATCCTTCTAATATAAAATTATTTGAATACATATTTATATAATATTGCAATTAAATAATAAAATTTGGATATACGCTCTCAAATTAAGAAAAAATATATTTAAAAAACTCTCGACAAAAACTAAATCATAAGAGTTACGAATTTGATGATTACAAAAATCTAACAAGATAATGAATTTTTTTAAAACTTGACCAAATAAGGATTAAAGAATTATGCATTTTTTGACAAAGAATTATGCATATGTAATTTCACGTTTGTGTCACAATCAGGAATAAAATCGGTTAACACGTGTGCATCCAGTTTAATATATAGTAATAAATAAGTATACTAGTCGAAACATGAATGCAATTACTGAACCATTGGGTAAGGCCGGAGGATGTGCTATATATCTTTTTTCCTACCTTTATTTTTAATTTTTAGTAGAAAAAAATGATTATAAAATATTATTTAGAAGAGTAAAGGTTTTATTTGCTTTAATTAATGGGAAAGAGTTTTTCTTCCCAAAACAACAAGCAAATGAAGGATTTGAATGATACAACTGCATAAAGAAAATATACATGATAGACCTGGTGGTCAGTTGACATACTATTTCTGAAGGAGGCCTCCACAAAATGCCAAGTCGAATCCTTCTTCCGGAGAATCCCCGATGCAGTCAAAAACTGCATCCGCATTCGAGAAATCCTCATCGCCTGTGTACCTGTCGTCCACAAAGATCGAAAATCTATGTGTTAAGGGCCAAACTCGTATTTCTTGAAGATATTATGAGTAAACTTTGAATTATCAAGTTTTATCAACTTTGAAGCACATTTAGTACGCCTTTGAAAGCGAATTTTTTTCAAGAGATGTAATAAAAGATATAACATACCCACTCTTTGTTACGATACACTTCATTCCTGCAGCTTTGGCAGCCGCAAGGCCAATGGCACTGTCTTCCACAACAACGCAACTGGAACAAACAAGGAAATGAATGCCATTCGGAACAGTTTAAAATTCATCAATAAAATGCCAAAAATTTATTGCTTAGTACAGCCATAGCAAATATTTACAAGTGCTCTAGCCTCTAGTAATTCCAATAACAAAAAGTTATTCTCTTTATGTAAGGGTGCTACCTTGAGGGCTCGATGCCCAGTGTTTCTGCCGCTAGCAGATAAATTGCCTGCCCATGAAGCGTTTCAGTGAAACTTCAACGGATTATGGCAACAAAGTTAAAATTGTTGATAACTTGCATGATAACATTAAAATTATGTTGCTTGGAATTAATTGAAAAACAACATTAACAAGATTGTCAGTCAATATTTTCAGCAACCTCAACCTATATGAAGACTAGTATTAGGAAGCTTACTGGATCAGGTTTTTTTCGAGGAACCACATCTCCAGCAAATATCTGGATTTTTTCGGCTCGCTCAGGTCCTAACAAGAATGAAACTACAGCAGATACCTGAAATTCACCCCAACATATAACTGTTTAAACAGGGAGGAGATTGAAAACAGACTATATGATGGGGGGACGGAACAAAACCTTTAATGATTTTATGTGCCAATCAAGAGATGGTCAACTGTGATTGTTGGTTCAAAGCTTTTCATGGTTATGATACGTTGTTTCAAAGTGTATCACGGTTCATGAAAGAACAATGCGATAGGGGATAAGCCATGAGAATGATGGCATGAATACAGCAGAAAACTTGAGAACCTGATGGTGCATACCGCCTTCTCATTTGAAGTGCTGCATACAGCAACTTTGACTCCATTCCCCAAAGCCTGATCCAGCAACCTGCCAAATTTAGTTCAGTGATCTTCAAAAGATATTTTGATTGTGAATTGTTTGGAATTTGAAGAATATATGCAGAAGAAGAACTGCATAATGAATCTAACAAAAACCATCAGAACAGACAAGTGATAAGAAATAAACATAAGAATATCAGTCATGAAGATTGGGAAGTCCAGAGAAGAAAATTACGTCATGGAAGACAATAACTGAGTTTGTTAAATGCGGAATGGATATCCAAAAACTAGACCACTTACATTCAAACAATCCTTATTTGAATTCAAGGCATTGAAGTCACAAAAAAACTCTTACAGATGAATATGATCCTTAAATTAGTATTC
This sequence comes from Primulina tabacum, assembly GCF_025594145.1. Classification (NCBI taxonomy): domain Eukaryota; kingdom Viridiplantae; phylum Streptophyta; class Magnoliopsida; order Lamiales; family Gesneriaceae; genus Primulina; species Primulina tabacum. The sequence continues at coordinate 2,327,989 of NC_134566.1, forward strand.
TAGAGGAAGAAAAGCACTAACTACTAAGACGCAAGATTGGTCAAAACACACAAAGAAAGGTAAGTTTGAGGTTGCAGAGTAAAATGCTTTATTTTTTTGCAGAACATTACAACATTACGTGCACTTGAAGAAAATGTTCACTCTAATGTTTCATTGTCCTCACTACAAACTGACGCAAAAGGATAAAACAGCAACTTACTTCGCTACACCAGGCCTAAGAGGCAGCAACTTTTTCTCAATAAGCGCCATGAATAGTTCCGTCTTCCGTTTGTGAAGCGATGCAAGAAATTGCTTTCTTTCTTCTTCAATCTTTGGTGCGTTGTCTGGCCAGCCTACCTTGTTAAAGTAAGCTGTCATCCTGAAGTCCAAAGAATAATAACGATTGATAGAATTTAGTAGTGCAAAAAGAGGAAGTAATATTTTGTACAAGAAGCTGAAATTGAAGTTTTGCAAGCCACGTTTTCTAGCTTTTAGTTTTCACACATTTTTGAAAGAAAAGTCCGACCATACTAATTTTTTGAAACAACTTCTCCATCAAAATACACTCTTAGTCTTCATCGCCAAGAATTATGCCACTTTCTGCAGACATGCATCTTGAAACTAATGGTTAGATTAAGTAAGTTTAGATGACAATTAAAAAAAAAAAAAAGAAAATCTCAAACAGTATCAAGTAATATCATAAAATACTGAATGTACCTTTCCTTGCCGCCACCGATTTTGAGCAATTCACCATACAAATCAACATCCCAAGTCACTCCCAATTGCTTCTGCTCAATCAAACCACTGAAGATTATGTCTCAAACCCATAAAATCAGAACAAAGAAAAATGACGCAATTTACTCAAAACACAAGACAACGCTCTAATGATCATCCAATTCACCCTATGGCAACATGAATTGTTTCCATAAAGAAAAGAAAAAGATAGAAAAACCAAGAGAATTAAAAGAAAACAAAAAAAAGAAAATTTATTTACCTCAGCGAAAGTCTCATTGAAAGAAAGGCGATGGCCATCTTTTTCAGTGTCAACTAAAACACCATCACAATCGAACAATAAGGCCTTTGGAAGAACCGAAGGTGCAGCAGAAGTCATACATTTAACCCCTCCAAACCCCACATCACCGCTCAAAGTTCTTTTCTTGAATATCAAGCCAGCTAATCTTGAACCACCCAATACTAACGAAGAAGATGGCGATGATAAAAATGCGGTCTTTCTCGGCAAAGGCAGCGGCAAATGGCGGGTAAATACAGCACAACAAGATGATGAAGCTGTGAGAGGGGGAGAGAGAGGGGTTACCGCCATTGAAGTCTTCTCTCAACTTTTCCTTTCTGCTCAATCTCAGTTTTCATTCGGTTATACGGCCCTTATTTGTTTCGTTCGTGTCACAAAATTTTTATCCTCATACAAACCAACAGAAGAATTCAACCAGCGACTCGAACCCATTCCATTTCTTTAAACTATAAAAAAAATGTAAAGACTATTGTTTGGGTTCAATTTGGACAAACCCAAAATAAGTCAAGCCCAAGAAAATATAATTGAACGGACAAATGAGATTAAGAGCTGACAAGGAATTCAAAAATATTTGAATAAATCAACAACGTGCAATTAGTGGAAAGATAGTGAGAGATGATGGAATAAGGGCACCTACAATAGGGTGTTAAAATGAGTGTTATAACACTCATTTAACACCTCCTCTCCATTGTGAGTGGGCGTTAATGTGAACGCCCCTCTGTCAGTTTATTTTTTTTTTAAATTGGACAGTTAGCGACGGTTTTTGAAAAATCCGTTGTAAATTTGCGACGGTTTTTCCTCTCCATTGTGAGTGAGCGTTAGTGTGAACGTCCCTCTGTCAGTTTATTTTTTTTTTTAAATTGGACAGTTAGCGACGGTTTTTGAAAAATCCGTTGTAAATTTGCGATGGTTTTTTGAAAAACCGTCGCTGCCACGCGGACATCTCTTGTTTTGAAATAATTTTTTATTTTCCACGCGGATCCCACACGTATTTAAAATAATTTTTAAAAAAAATTTTTTTTTTCTTAACGGTAGGATTTTTTTGTTTTTAATTTTTTTTTCAATTATTTGTAACGGTTAGTTAACGGCTAGTTTTAAATGTTTTCTATAAATACCCACAAATTTGTACAAAAATTTTCATTCCAACTCACTACAATATCCAATTATACTCTCTAATATTCTCCCATCTATTTTTTTTTAAGTTCCAAAAATCTTATTTTCTATCCGAAAAATGAAAATAATAAGGCATTTTTTACAAATTTCTTTAATTCTACAAACAACTCGCAAGAATATCCATCTTCCCAAAATCCACAAATTCCACCAAATTATCAATACCCACATCCATTTCCAAATATGGTGTTTCCTTCCCAAAATCTTCAAAATTTCTAAGGTTTTGGAAATTCTATGAATCATTCGAATTGTGCGCCTCGAGGTCCATATCAACGCTTCCAGCCGAATATTAGCAAAACATTGTTTAATAAATATATTTTAAAAAACATTAATATTATTTTTTAAAATTAATAAAATTATTTTATTACGAAGTTAGATTATTTTAAAAATTAAATTAATGATTTAAATAATGTAAAATATTTAAAACATATTTCTTTAATATGAAAAAATTTAAAGATGAATGAGTGGACTGTGAGACCCATGAATAATGAGTTATAATGTTAATAGAAATGTGGGTAAAAGAGATATGTTGTTATAATGAGTATGTGACAGTGGACCCCAGGCTTTTTGATGAGTTGGTGGGTGTTGTGGGTGCTCTAACAAGGGAGCATGAGATTCGTCCGATAGTCTAGAGAAAAACAACTAAACTCATCACTCAACAAATTGATCCACCAGCAAATCGGCATATTTTCATATTTCAAGTTTTCTTATTTTCTAGGCTTCTCGTTACAGTTTTCATCATTTATTGTCATCAACGTTTTTATATTTTATGTTTTCGAATTCCTACATATTCTTGTAGAGAGAAAATCATGTTAAAAGTTTATTTCTTAAATTTTATCGTCATTTACGTCATATTCCATTATTTTGGTGCATATTAGTCTAAGATATTGTAATTAACGATCGAATTTAGAATTCACACCGTTTGAATAGTTAGAAGTTAGATTTTTTAGTCAAATGATCAAATCTATTAAGGCAAGTCACGGCAGTAACCATCCCAAAGAGGTTGAAATGATCGAGCAAAACTTACACTATATAATAATCGGTAAAACATCAATAAAATTAAAGCTCGATATAATCACAAGTGCACGATGTCAAGTAATAATATAGTATACAAGAGCACGAGTATCGTTTCTCCAGAGACCGTATTTCACGATTACTATTTCCACTTATTAAACTTTTAGCAATGATGATTTGATTGATTACTTACTACTAGAATGATGAAATAAAAAATTACCAAATAATTCAAAGATTAAATGATGAAGTTGATAAACTAAAATGATTAACTAAGGATTCAATGATAAATGAATTTGTTTGGAATCTTGGTTCACCTATCCCTCGCTCATTTAATTAATTTTTTCGACAATGATCCCTGCTTTTGACGGGATTTCCTAAAGTGTTGATACCAACACTTTAGGAATTTAGGTACTTAAGTCTGGAGGTCCTGAATTCAAGTGTTGGGGAAGGCGAAAAAATCACTTTCAGGGGTGGGATATTCTATGATTGACGGTGTATAGGCATGGGCCGAGGCCCATGCTGGACCATCCTAACGACCTAGGCTAAGGCTCATGTTGGTTCAGCCTAATGGTCTATGATCGTTACAGGAGTATTCTTGCTCTGCTCTGGAAGGCCACGTCAAGCCAGTAAGGCTCGTGGGTTTTTTGAGATTATTTGTTCTTTGCCTCTCTTTTGCTCCTTTGGCTTAGTTTTTTATGATAAATCATTTTTTCATTCTTGGTTTCAAGTGCTTGGTGTCAGTTTTTACCCCAACGGTTATCATTTAGCAACCGGTGGGGAAGATAACACATGCCGAATATGGGATCTGAGGAAAAGGAAATCTTCGTACAATATACCTGCTCATTCTAACCTTATTTCTCAAATCAAATTTGAACCTCATGAGGGATACTTTTTAGTTACTGCTTCATATGACATAACTGCTAAGGCATATACATATTATAAACTATGACTTCTGGAAAGGTTTTATAATACATCAGCTAGGCTTTCCCCCCTCTTTTGTTTGTATCCGTGAAACTTATCATAGCATTTCATTTTAGGTCTGGTCGGTCCTCGAGAGATTTCAACCTCGTAAAGACTTTGTCTGGTCATGAATCAAAAGTTACCTCGCTTGATATTGTGGGAGGTCAATCCCTCTGAACATCAGTGGCTTATTATTATTTTGTCTGCAGTTGCATATTGTTATGATCTTTTGGGTTTTTTTGTGTCGGCCAATTTTTTAGAAAATGTAATAAAAACTATTTTTCTTTTAAGTTGGAATTTTATGCATTATGTCACTTTTGTTTGGCTTGCATTTGATTTGTGGAAGCGGATGCTTTTTAATTTTATTGGTTTTAATAAATGCTTCAGGAATTATATGGTTAATCATCTAAATTTCTGTTACTGGTCTTTTTTCTTGATCTTTGGTGCACAGCGAGTAGTATGAGTTGAGGCAAGGTGACGCGATCCCGCCCACGAGATCTTTGATTTGTCCTGATCTTTGAAACAAGTAATTGATAGGTGTTATAATCGCCTTTAGATCACGCGGTCTAGCAACAATTAATCGAAGATAGAAACAATCTCGTTCAAGAGAACCTCCAAAGAACCCGTCCTTGGCAACCCTCGTGATATTCGATTGACAAACGCCACAAAAGATAAATCTTTTGATAAGTTTGATTTGATACGACGCAAAAGTTATAACGAAACTTAAGCTTGTTTTTGAGAGAATTCTCAAAGAAAGTTTTATATAAAACTCAATTAATGACTCAAAAGTTTACAATGATAGATTTTCGAGTATATATTGTTCACAAATCTCAAAGATATCAAATCTAGTTACCAAAATAATTTAAACTCTAATTTAGGAACAAATATTCTCGCCTAAAACTAAAGGACACGGACCCCGTGTAGGCCTCCGGATGAGGGTCCGTGTACACTCGGCCAAAATATTCTCCAGCAAACAAAAGACACGGACCCCGTGTATGGGTCCGGATCAGGGTCCGTGTAGGCTCGGGATTTCTCTTCCTCAAGTGTATAGGACACGGACCCCGTGTGCAGGTCCGTGTAGCCTCGGTCTGATCTAACAATGCTTGAATGATAATCCTTTGGCTTCCGAACTCACTCTCATGCATCACGAACCTTTCGGCACTTTGCTCCTTGCCCGTGAGCCCTCCTTGATTGATCATAAGTCCCTGCAACGCTACCATGATCGCATCATCCTCCCCTTCTTGAAAAGGATTTGTCCTCAAATCTTTGATACCTACACAAAAACGAAGCAAGTTAGTAATAACAAGAATTGTATGACTAATATGCTTACCTTTAAACTCAAGTTTGTAGGTGCCATCCATTGCGTGCCCCATCACTGTTTGGAATCCCAGCTCCATGGCTGCCCTCTCCATGTAATCATTAATTACACCAATCATCAAATAATAAGTGACATGAATTGATAAGGAGAATATATCATTAAGCATTATAAAAATTAAATTCCTCCCCTTCTTAGGCCTAGTTAACACACAAATGATATCCGTACACGTGTACGACCTTAGCTCACTAGGAATAAGACATAGTTCATGCACGATATAAGAATCTAGCCAAAATGTCAATCTCTTATATGCAATGCATGTTTCACAATTCCACTCAACATATCTCTTCATATGCAACCAACACATATAATCATGCATGTTATCAAAGATAAAAACACCACTATATGCATCACTAGTACGTAACTCATGCAATGAATATAGAATGAAGAATTTATTCTCCTTAAAATTGTACTCATTATGCACATAAAAATTCTGATATTCATTCATGCTCTTTTCAACGCCATCATCAAACAAATATGAATCATGCACATAGAACACATCAGATGTACTATCCATGTAATCATTTAACACAACACAAGAATTTAATTCTAATGCCCTCAAGTCATTGACATGCCAAAAGCTCATCAATTTGACAATCTTTGAACACTCAAAATAACTAACATTTGAATTTAATTCATGCATTATATCACCATCCTCAACGCTGTGACTCCCTGACAAAATCGTCATCTCATCGTTAGACCATTTGGACATCACACTTTCAACACTCACCCCAAATTCTTGAGCACAACACAACAATGAACTAAGATAAGGACTAAAATCATACCTCATGCTTGTTGCGTTGGCAACTATGCTTACCTCACGGTGATTGCTCTCAACGCCAAATGGATCATCCCATTGCATTTTTACTCCTTCCACATTTGCTCGTCTCCTCATCACAACTTCATCATAACCCTGCAAATGAGAAATAACAATGCTCGGGATTGAACCGGCTATATCATCACAAGAATAATAAACCACTTTGTACAAAGGTACTTTAAGGGGTTTATACAAAAGTAAACAACTCTCATCCTCACTCTTTTCACTCTTTTGGGCCTTAAAATTATTTTTCTTTTCTTTTTCTTTTTCTTTGGCCTCTTTTTCTTTTTCTTTTCTTTCTATGGCCATCTCACTCTTTTGATCACTCATTCTTTCGGCCAATTTAAATTTTCTTTCACTCTCACAATTAAATTGCAGTTGATCATCAGTATTTACAATTGAAATAGGTTGATCAAGAAAGGTACATGATGAATCATAACATGCGTGCATCAAATTATTACTACTTTCTTCTTTCTCCTCCATAGCACACACATTAGAAGCAAATCCACCATCTAAGAATTCACCCTCCACAGCACAACACTCTATGCTCAAGTCAGAAATCAGTGGAGTACCAACCTCCTCAATTCTCTCAACCTCCACTTTAGGTTCAACAACAATGCTCACGTCAACTCCACACTCGACTGCATTCTTAGATTCACATTCAACTCTAGACTCCAGTACATTCATCTCCTCCTTTGTAAATTGGCTAATATCATGTCCAAACTCTAGACACCAAATACATTGAATATCATAAGTACTAACATTTGAAATTTTAGATGTACCTTGATACCCATGCTTCAAAAGCATCTTCGGTCTAGTCATGACCTTCTTCTCTTCACTCGACCTTCGTGCGGATGTCAAAAACTCCTTCCACGAGTCACTCCCATGCCTACCACTCGATTTACACCTCCTATCATCACGATCCAAATGCAATGCTTTATCCCCACCAAATCTACTACCTCGTCTCTTCTCATTAGCACTACCCTCAAGCCTATCCAACCTTTAATGTAAAGGCTTAAGCTCCTTCTCCCTTATTCTATCAATCCCCTTTAACATTGTTTGAAATTGAAGATCGTCAACCATTATACCTGCAAGAAAAGGTTAGTATAAAACAATAAAAGAATAAAGTTTCCTCACCACAAATTCTCACTAGTCACTCCAATGAAAATTCACTCGCACTCGTCTTTTTTCCTCACCACAAAACCTCACAAATCACTCCAATGAAAATTCACTCTACTCAAATATTTTCACTCAAGTGAGAATCCTCAAGGGGGCGCTTAAGTCTCGTGGCTTCCACGTATCAAACTTATGAGATCAATCCTGTGACGCTTGAAACTCGACTCACTTAGACCACACAAGGATAAGCAACTTTGGAAATTGACTAGAATGCGACTAAATGACAGGGACAAACTTAACGCTGAAATATAAGCGCTAAAATTCCAACAAACACCCGATTCAAAAATTTTTTTTTCGGAAGTTTTTTTCGAGTGAACAGTAACTCCGGCGGATAAACAGTAATTCCGGCATGAACAGTTTCGTGAATAATTTCGGCGGATGAACAGTAACTCTGCCAGATGAACAGTAATTTCGGCAACAATGAACAGTATCTCGGCAGATGAATAGTACCGTGAACAGTAAATCCGGCAACTAATAGTAATTTCGGCGACGATGAACAATATCTTGGCGGATGAATAGTGCCGTGAACAGTAAATCTGGCGTTGAACAGTAATTTCGGATATGAACAGTACTTCCGATTAGTACAGTAAGTCCGACATCAACAGTAACTCCGCAAGAACAGTAACCCCGGTGAACAGTAATTCCGGCCATGAACAGTAAATCGCGATTTTTTTTTGTAGATTCAACAAATCCGTAGAAATCGCTACACGAAAATCGGTATTGAAAATCCTACGAAGAATTGAACGGATACGCTTACTTGAATCAAAAACCAAAAGCTCTGATACCACCTGACGCGATCCCGCCCACGAGATCTTTGATTTGTCCCGATCTTTGAAACAAGTAATTGATAGGTGTGATAATCGCCTCTAGATCACGCGGTCTAGCAACAATTAATCGACGATAGAAACAATCTCGTTCAAGAGAACCTCCAAAGAACCCGTCCTTGGCAACCCTCGTGATATTCGATTGACAAACGCCACAACAAATAAATCTTTTGATAAGTTTGATTTGATACGACGCAAAAGTTATAACGAAACTTAAGCTTGTTTTTGAGAGAATTCTCAAAGAAAGTTTTATATAAAACTCAATTAATGACTCAAAAGTTTACATTGATAGATTTTCGAGTATATATTGTTCACAAATCTCAAAGATATCAAATCTAGTTACCAAAATAATTTAAACTCTAATTTAGGAACAAATATTCTCGCCTAAAACTAAAGGACACGGACCCCGTGTAGGCCTCCGGATGAGGGTCCGTGTACACTCGGCCAAAATATTCTCCAGCAAACAAAAGACACGGACCCCGTGTATGGGTCCGGATCAGGGTCCGTGTAGGCTCGGGATTTCTCTTCCTCAAGTGTATAGGACACGGACCCCGTGTGCAGGTCCGTGTACACGTCCGTGTAGCCTCGGTCTGATCTAACAATGCTTGAATGATAATCCTTTGGCTTCCGAACTCACTCCCATGCATCACGAACCTTTCGGCACTTTGCTCCTTGCCCGTGAGCCCTCCTTGATTGATCATAAGTCCCTGCAACGCTACCATGGTCTCATCACAAGGAAAATATTTTTTCCGCAAGACAAATTTGTCTATATATAAGTGCAATAAGGAATGACAATCGTCCCCAAGATACAACAACTTCGATCCAGAATTCCAGCATCTCAAGTTCTGGATGTCCGCGAACAATGTATATTTATGAACTTTCAAGTTTCGAAAATGTATGCGAAGAATTAAAAGTATGAATGTATGCAGAGGAAAGGAAGATATAATTGAGTAACCAGTACCACATAAAGGTTGCACCCTTATATGATAAGCCATGGGACGCGCACAAGCCAAGGGACACACGGTTCTGCGCCAAAGGACGATCACACGAGACGCACCGGTTTGGACTGGAGGGTGCAAACTTTTGGATGCATTGGATCGGACTGGAGGGTGCAATCTTTGTTTCGAAAATAAAAATTATTTTCCAAATAAATTTTGTCAAAAAATATTAATACAGTCAAGAGATATCACCTCACTGCACGCACCGCGTCGAGCGCGCGAGTGCATGTGTTTCACCGAGACCCAACCTATCAGCGTCTTCCCCCTTCCAAAAACTTTTGGTGCCTTTTGGGGCCCAAACCCTTAGCTCAAACTTGGAGCTTATAAGGAAGAATATACTTGGTTTATTGTCCAATGTGAGACAACTTCCACTTCCTTTCATTTACTACTTACAACTTTTCTAACAATCCCCAACATGAATAAAATTAATGCATATATGCAGATTCACTTGAAAGCTCTTTTGAATTATTATTGAATCAGGATAGGTAGTTTTTTTACTTTAAATCTTCCTTAGATTTACCACTTGTGTAGTGACGTGATGTCTTGAACTAGCCAATTGTTTATGTAAACAAAGTCAACAATACTTACACAACAATGATTCTAACATATTATTGTTCTCATGTTGTGTCCATTTCGACCCTATACCATTTCTTAGACTCATAAATGTTTTTCATTGAAGTGGCCATTACTTCTCACTTATATAAGTAATCTACTATCTAGAGTATCATGTCATATCCTACCTCCTAGATATAAGAATCATTAAAAGAGAACTTACATGTTGCAGGTCTTTTCTACTTGGATTTTTATAGGAGAGCCTTCACTGATTCCAAGTATTCAAACTAATATTTTCCCATTGAACAAAGGTCTTTGGATCTCCAATTCACAAGGTTGGTTTACCGTTAAAAATATTTTATTTTGTGGGATTTAAGCTCATTCCTCTTAACAATTTGTACATTTTATCTCTTTGTAGTAAATGAATCTATTAGGTTTTCCTTTGATTTCACATATTCAATATAAATAACCCCGTTCGAGATCAATTGTCTTATGGTATTATGTCTCAGGCAAATGTGTCGATACTTGCCATTGTATATACTGCTTTGTGCTCTTACTATCGCCGATTAACTATCACAATGCATAATAATAGAAGATACTAACTTATTCCAACAAGGAATATCTTCTAAGAAACTTATCAACCATTCGGTTTCTTACCTAGCTTATCTAAAGCAATGAATGGAGAACTCGGATTCAAGACTGTTCTTGCTTATTTTTCAATGTGGGATAACTTTCACTTCCTTTTGTTTACTACTCACCAATTATCTAACAATTTCTTGTATCATCTTATGCAGATGGACAATGTATTGTTACTGTTTCACATGATCGAACTATCAAATTATGGGAAGTAAATAAATTGAGAAAGAAAAGGCAACGGAAATTGGCTGAACCAGACCCGAATGAGATTTGTTTAGTTGTTTTGTACTGCCGGGCTCGCGTATCCTTGAATATAAAAGAAAGTTCGTGAAATTTTGGTCTGAGACCCTAGCCTCATCTCGCGGATACGAGTATCGTTCATCTTGTTAATTCGTCCCAACGCACTTGCAGTGCCTTTTGCACAGGTTCTCATTTTCTCGCATTTTGGGCATGTTCCTTCTACTCGAGGGTACCCAGGTAGGAACCAATTACAACTTCTCTGGATTGAAGCAGCATATGCATGCGTGTTTCCAACAATTCCAAATTGTGCATTGAGCCTAAATTGGAATTCCAGTTCAAATGGGCCAGAATTCATGTGGATTTGGTTTTAGTACCGTAATCAATCAACTCTTGTAGTTCGGAATTGGACTGCTTGAACCAATAATTGAAAATTGTTTCCTTGGATTTCAAAAGGAAGACGATTTGTGTAGTGAAAAATCAATTATTTAACAATCACAAATGCTACAAGTATATTATTTTATTTCTTAAAAGATCAGATTTGATTTATACAAATATACAGTTTCGTGAATAAACCAAGTTATTTATGCATACTAAAATATCTTAAAGTTCAATATTAATTAACGACTTTTGTTATAGTTCTATACGCTTACAATCTTCAATTTGTTTTTAAATATCAAAACCCAATCGCAAATCCTCGGTTTAGTTCATGGTTCTAGAACCATAACCATGGACGATTTCGGTTTTAGGGGTGCTGATTTCAATTTCAGCTCACAAGTCCTGAATTAAAATGCCTAATCGTAGCCACTATGCAATTCTGTTTGTTTGCACTCAAACGTGCACTTAACATAGAATAAGAGCATGCAACATGCAAACGTTATATGTGATTTGTAGCATGTGTGGAGCCACTATAATATCAATGTATTTGAAAATATTCACATAGAGCAGAGCACAAAGGTATAGATGTATACTAATGGGTCCAGAAATTACAACAAAGATGCCTTGTAGGGTGCATTGGTACGCTTCCCCTATAAGTGAAAAACCATTGTCATGGCGAAATACAAGCACTCAAATTTAGCCTTTCACCATTCTCCTGGCTCAAGTAGGATAATAGCCACAAAAGAAAAATCCAAAGAACCAACCTCAACATAAGCAGAGGTTTTACAAAAATGGCACCTCACTGGAGATTCAAGACGGATCGAAGACATGATCAAATCCCAATTTATGACTGTTTTGAAGGGCGTGCTTTAAACTTGGAATCACAGTCTTTCTCAGTCGAAATTACATCAATAGCAATGCTTCCGACTCTGACCTCCATTGCTTCCCTTCCATCGTTCTCACATTTCTTGTCGGAACGACCATTGTCAATCACCTTTTGAGGCAGAGAGGGCGTAAGCTGTCGAGACCGTCCTCTAATCCATGGATGATTAAGACATTGTGCTGCAGTTGGTCTCTTCTCAGGCACGAATTCTAACATCTGAACAAGAAAATCTGCCGTCTCATTCGCGTCCTGTTCACAGAACTCGTATTTTTCCATGAGCACCTTCTCAAGAGGCCAAAATTTTAACCTTCTAATATGTCTCAGTTCTCCAAATCTGTTAAAAAATTCACGTGAGTAACGCCCGCCTAAGGCTACCTGCAGATTATGTTTATCAAACAACACGGGATTTCAGAAAGTATATACCAAGGGCAGCAAGCTGCACAGTGCAAGCCACATACAATTTCAAAAAAGATTCTATTTCAAGGTTGATGGGATGGATTGCTATAAAATAAGCAGACAGAAACCGCTCACCTTGCGCGGCATTATTCCAAGGAGCTCCATCATCAAGGCCAAATGATCCTTCAGAGTCAATAAAAAGTATTAGGTATATAACATTAACTGGCTATTTATATAAAATGAACACTTACAAATTACACCCCACCCCCACCCCCACCCCCACCAACACATGCAACACGATGTCGTTTCCTTTGGTAAATGAATCTAAAGTTGAGAAAAATTCACTTGAAAAATGAAGAAGCAACCTATTCAGGTAAACCACCACATTTTTGGAAGTACAAGCTGTTAGAGTAGGTGCCCAACAACACAACTTGTGATTTGGACTTTATTGACTCTTGTGTAAAAACAATCTCTATTTTAATAATATTTTACGGTTTTATTCAATTATTATGTCATTTACTTTATATGTATATCATTGCAAGCTGCATAGTAAAGTTCTTGTATATACTATAAGTATCATGAGGTCTGTCTCTAAACGTAATATCATGAAACTCATCAAGAAGTATACCATATATTCTAAACAGGTTCCTAGTCGACTCAGCCGCCTAAAATAAGTACACATGTCGCTTGAGCTTGAGACTAGCATCTGTGATGTAAACGTCATGTTTCACTGGTAAGGAGATGGAAATGTTCATTCATACATATGAGTGATCATTTGATGATGCACTGAACATCGCTCCCTCGGACTGTCCAAGTGGTTATCACTATCGAGTAGAATAGTCCACAGTTATGATTGTACACTATTAGTCCTTCAACCCGGGACAGCATGGAAGCGTACAAGCATGTACTTCGATCCATTTACCGACTCCATTGAGGGTCATCAGATGGCGAGGTTGGGTATAGTTTCAAAATATGTAGGAGCCGATACTTTGTAGCTCGGGATTCACCGTTTGCCTACATGTGCAGATATCCTATGTGATCTGATGAGTTAATAGAACAAGGAATCTCTGGCAGAGTAAGATATGTACATTTTGGAAAGAAGTTTCCTCAGTTACATATATCATATCACTATTATAACTCAAAGATATATCACATTGTTATCAAATTCATGTGCAACTCTCGATATACCAAAGAGTTACAGATTCAATCGGGATACATGAGTTGAATGGACCACGGTATACGCTAACCATAACTTAAGGTTCTTGCAAACACTATCACTGATACCTAGGGGATCATGTGGTGATGCTGCTACTAGACGTTCTTACCATGATCCGATGGGTGCAATCAGACTTGAGTTCTGACATTCTTGATCAAGGAGTTGATAAAAAGAACGACACTAATTATGATAAGCCCGAATAAGAATAAATGGTATTATGAATCACATGAAGTTGTTAACCCACGGCTAGCTGCATCTCTGAACCATTGATGGTCACAAAAGTATCGAATTTTGTGTTCTTATTGAGATAGTCAAGTTCAAGAAGTTGAATATAGCGACTGTAATTTGATTTAGATCGAACAGAATGCTTATAAACGAGTTTATAAGTGGATTTCATGTATTGAAATTTGTGGAGTTGCTTAACTGTTAATTAAGCAAGGAGGGTGGAACTGTCTGTTTCAGTGAAAGAGTTCATAAAATTGACAGCGGCCAAAAATGGATCAGTGGAAATTTTGATCTTCGAAAGTTTCAATTTTCATTATATTAACAAGAGTTGTACTCTCGGTACATCGGTGCTGTCTGATCGTCGATCGGGCTACAAAGAGTTCACAATTATTTATTTAGTAAATTAAAAATCTACTAATTAAATAATAATCTTAGTAGTGATGACTAATATATATACATGATTCTCATGGAATATTCTAGTAAGTGTAGGATTGATCAATTAATTGATTAACAATCAATTAAGAATTTAAATAATAGTTATTTAATTTTACATATATGTTTATACATCTATATGTATGTATAGATATAATATTATAAACATATACATCTATACATACATATAGACATATATACATGTATAAATATATATATATATATATTATTCATTATCAAGAGTTGACTTTGCATGATATATATAACATGAGAAATTTAATTAATTAATGAAAATAAGAATCTTAATGGGATTAGAACTACGAGTCCTAATATGAGCGGGATGCCTGGTGTGATCAGGAATCAAAATTTATAAATATTTCATGAGAGTCATGAAATAACACAAGTTTTACACACGTATTTTGGTAGAAAATTTTGTCAACCAAGTTTTTTCTCATCACAAAATTTCAGCCACCCCATTTTCACAAGAAAGATTCACGGCCACATCGCCGCCAGATTTCTGGAATACAGGTGAGCCAGTCTCGACGCAAAATTTTTTAAGATCTCTAGTGCAATCTAAACAAGGAATCTAGTTTTCAATCGTGGACCGGATTAGATGATCAAAGGGGAGATCCGTTCGTAGAGAATTTACTAGAAGTGCTATATCCGCTTAAAAATCGAAATAGTCAGAGCAGACGTTAAATATGCAAAAGCAAACAAATCTAAATATCTCATGAATGTTGTAAATCATACGACGCTCAAGGAATGTTTAGAATGTCAAAACTAAAATTTTTAAACTTCTCAAGCGTCTTGAGTGCGAGAAAAAGGTACTCCAACAGTGGTATCAGAGCCCACTTTTTCTCAATCGTATGATTTTGTTATTGTTTAAATCGTGTCGAGTATTTTATTTCTAACCGCGTTTGAAATTCCAGAAAATCACAGCCCCAGAAAAACCTTTTTCAAAACAAAAAAAAATTTGCGGCTGCCTGGAACTGTTCCGGGCAGCACGCGCAGACGGGCACCACCCGTATCGGGCAGCGCTACTTTAAATTAAAAAATATATATTTTCGGGTGGGCAGGGCTCAGGGCTGCTCGAACACCAGTGCTCAACCGTTCGGGCAGTACACTACAATGTTTTACAAGAAATTTAATTCTTAATTAAATAATTTAAGTTAAATAAAGATGTTTATATAACTTATTAATTTATTTATTTCTAATTATGTCGGTCATTAATAATTTACAAGATACATGATTTTTTGATAATATTTGATATTATAGATTAATAAAATATTTGATTATATGGTAAAACAATGATCGAGATCCAAGACCAATTTGCTATATATATGTTAGGATATTTTACATGTTATGTTTTTAATTATTTGATAATTATTTAAAGTATGCCTGGTTTATGGCTCATTCTCACTCCTAAATTTGTATCTCAATATTCTATGGAAATTTAATGTAAGTTTTAGATTTAGTGGGCGATCAAGATTTGAAGATGGTGCTCAGATACTCAAGAGTCTTGAAGATCGATGACATGTAAAATATTGGAGGCTTATGTAATATTGCATTTGCATCTCTGCATTTACCTAAGTATTAGACATGGATCTATATATGACTCATGTGGATCAATTAGCTATCGGGTTATTGATCATTTTTTATTATTTATAACGCATGTGATATATTATAAATAATCAGTATGTGTTATTATTAATATAATAACAAGATTTACATGAATCCAGCAAACATATAAATAAACATGGCACGAGATTTTTAAACTAACGATGAAACAAATTTTAAAACAAAAATCAGTCATTTTAGATAAGATTTAAAATTTAAATAAGCCATCAAAGGAAAAATAAAAAAAAAATTTAATATTTTCTTGTCTTCCATCAACGGTGGTTGTATAATGAACGCTACCCGCGGTCAGTGTCTGGCTCATATTACTGGGAAGGCCTGAACGCCGGAAAACTATGACTTACACTGACATATTTGATGTGAACTACGTGGAACTCTCATTACTTCGGCTCATATTATTTGGGGATCTCATGGTGACCGTCCACTAAGATTCAACATTAATGGGTCGGGCTCGACACGTTAAAAGAAATGGATCGTATTATTGGATCCTTCTCAAATGTGAGGCAAAAATACGCGAGGGCTGCAATTGGGCTCTATCTTTTAGAAATTGTGATTGTTTGATATTTTCGTGATCATAATTTAGCAATTGGGTCTTGCGTAATCACTAAATAAATTGTATTTCACGTTTTCATCAGAGGGCGGTAAAAATGTCAAAATAGTGTGAGAGGAAATTAGTAAAACAAAAGTCCATATCTTACGTCTTATAAAATATTTTAAAATAGTTAGTAATGTTTATTCTATTTCTATTTCAGTATATTTATGATGTCGCAAAATCCTCTATCTATGATACTCAATCAAAACAAGCTAACCGGACCTAACTACCAAGACTGGCTAAGGAATTTAAAATTTGTTTCAAATTCTGAGAAAATAGCATATGTGCGCACAAAAGCGGCTCCGAAAACGGCTACTGCCAATGCTCCTGTTGAGGAATTGGCTAGGCTTAAGAAATGGTGGGACCATTATGTCAAACGAATTGCAGAGGCAGTTTAAGGAAGTTGTAAATGTTGCTGACATTTACGGATATTTATGGTCAACTGTAAGAGTAGTATGGTGAACACGTCCATTAAGGCATGCTACTGTGAAGGAGCTCATGACATCACGCCAGCGAGAAAGAGCCTCGGTCCATGAGCATGGTGTGAGAATGATTGGGCTCATCGAGAAGCTTGTGGTCGTTGACCTTGTTATTCCAAATGAATTGTCCACGGATATTCAACTACTATCACGACCGTCGTCATTTGATAGGTTTACGGTAAGCTTCAATATGAACAAGCTGGAGGGAGCGGTAAATGTTGCTGACATTTACGGACATTTATGGTCAACTATAAGAGTTGTATGGTGAACACGTCCATTAAGGCATGCTACTGACAAGGAGCTCATGACATCACGCCAGCGAGAAGGAGCCTCAGTCCATTAGCATGGTGTGAGAATGATTGGGCTCATCGAGAAGCTTGTGGTCGTTGACCTTGTTATTCCAAATGAATTGTCCACGGATATTCAACTACTATCACGACCATCGTCATTTGATAGGTTTATGGTAAGCTTCAATATGAACAAGCTGGAGGGCAGCCTTGAAGATCTGGTCAGCATGCTTACTAGCTATGAAACAACCATCAAAAAGGAAAAACCTGTTTTCTTATTGAACTCGTCTGGGACGAAGAAAGGCCCAAAAAGAAAGAGAAAGAAATGTCATGCTCCTTCCAAGAAAAACAAACCAAGTATGAAGGAATCAAGCTTCAAACACTTTTAAAAGGCCCACAAAGCCCGATAAAGTAGAAAATATTTGCTTCCGCTGCAAGAAGCCTGAACCTTAGAAGCACAATTGCAAGGAATATCTAGCTCAGAAAAGTTCTGGCAATAGTATGTTTTATTGAAATAAATATCACAATTAATTCAACTTCTTGGGTATTAGATATTGGATGTGTATCTCATCTATGCAATGATTTGCAGGCGATGACAAGAAGCAGAAGGCTGAGGGATGGTGAGACTTTCCTTAGGATTGGCAATAGAGCAAGAGTTGCTGCCAAAGTAATAGGAGGCGTTTGCTTGATATTAAACAATAATTTTAAGTTGTTTTTTTAGAGATGTTTTATATGTTCCAATTTTGGTTAAAAACATTATTTCAATTTTTATACTTGATAAAAATGGATTTTCTTGTTTATTTGCTAAAGATGTTTGTAATATTTACAAGAACGAATCTTTAATTGGAACAAGCAAATTACAAAACGATCTCTATAATTTAAAAAAAAATGATATTCCAATTAACGATGTCCAAGTAGACACGATATATACAACAAACAAAAGAAAACAAGATAGTCTAAATCAAACACACTTGTGACACGCTAGGCTAAGACATATTTCCCAAAGAATGAAGCACAAGCTAGTGGGATAGGGCATGTTTGACATGTCAGAGATTAACTCACTTGAAACATGTGAGTCATGTCTGAAAGGAAAGATGGCTTTTCCTAGGGAATGTGGAACGTACACATGATCCATTGGATTTAATCCATGCAGATGTGTATGGTCCGCTAAGTGTTAGCACAAGATATGATCAATCATACTTCATTACCTTTACTAATGACTTCTCGAGGTATGGGTGTGTATTTAATGAGATACAAGTATGAAGCCTTTGAAAAGTTCAAATAATTCATAGCTGAAGTATAGAAACAATTATGAAAGATAATTAAAACACTTCGATCTGATCGAGGTAGAGAAAAAATTAAATATTGAGTTTCAAGACTTTCTTAAGGATAATGAGATTCTCTCATAATGTACTCCCCCTGCCACACCCCAATTGAATAATGTGTCAAAACGTCGTAATCAAACATTAATAGACATGTTTCGATCTATGATGGGATTCACTTAATTGATGTCATCCTTTGGGGATTGCAATTGAACCTGCGGCAATATTGTTGAACCAAGTCCATCTTCATATGAGATATAGATGAGAAAGCTACACAAATATTATTTTTTAAGAATATGATGATTTCCTACTTATGTAAAGCAGACAGTGGGAAACAAATTATATAGTAAAGTTTTTTGTGCTACTTTGTGATTATCCAAAGAATTACATTGGATATCATTTACATGATCTCAATGAAACAAACGTGTTTGTTTCAAGGAATGTCAACTTCTTAGAGAAGGAGATTCTATTGAATAGAAAAGACGGAACGACAGAACTCGAAGAGATTCGGTAACCACCCACCTCTGAAATAGTAGAACTCACACCCCAACAATCAGTTGCAGAAACACAAGCTCTTAAGAGAGACGCGACGGCGAGGCAGAGGTGATGAGGGTGGAGAGATTTCAAAAGCAAGACACGATGTTTAGATGGGTCGGGCTTAAATTTTTTACGCTTAAAATTGTAAGGGACTTAGGCAGACGATTGATCTTCGCATAAAGCGAAGCGCACAGAAGCATGCGCTTCGTCGACCTGCAGCGCTTTTGAGTTCCTCGAAGCACATACCTTGCACCTCGCATATTTTGCGCTTAAGAGACTGAGGCGACCGCTTTTGACAGCTATGGTTAATAGTCCCATTTTCGGTCGCCCCATTTTCGCAGGAAAAATTCACGGCCACTTCCACGGCCACATCGCCGCCAGATTTCTAGAATTCAGGCGATCCAGTCTCAATGCAAAATTGTTTAAAATCTCTAATGCAATCTAAACAAAGAATCTAGTCTTTGATCGGGGACCTGATTAGACGATCAAAAGGGAGACTTATTCGTAGGGAATTACATGAAGAGCTACATCCATTTAAAAATTGGAATAGTCGGAGTCAACATTAAATACACAAATGTAAATAGATCTAAACATCATATGAATATCTTAAATCATACGATGTCCAAGGAATGTTTTGAATGTCAAAACTAAAATTTTTAAACTTTCGCTTAGGTGCGAGAAAACGGTACTCCAACACAAGCAACGAATTTTGTAAAATAAGAGGTGCTACACGGATTAGTTGAGTAAATAATTATGTAAAAGAATCGTGGAGTAACACATATTAAGCAAAGACAAGCCGACTAAGCTAGTTGAAGAGCTATGTCGTGTGTGATATACAATCGTTAAAATGCATACTAGCTAGAACAAAGAAGGGGGTCCACATACCTCATCACGACTATAATTTTCACCGGTATGTGGATCAAATAAAACATCACCAGTGGCCAGTTCAAAGCAAATACAAGCAAGTGACCACATGTCAGCTGATGTTGAGTACTTATATCCTAAAATAACCTCTGGACATCTATATTGCCTCGTCTGAATATCAGTTGTGAATTGTTTGTATGTCCAACATGCATTTCCAAAATCGACCAACTTGCACTTTAGGTCAATCTCAGCCAAGAGCTTCTGCCTCTCTGATCGACTTCCTCTCTTACGAACCTTAGTTACTTTACATTCAACATTGGCTCCATTATTAGTTTCTGCTTCTGCAACTGAAGTAATCCTTTCCTCTTCAACAGTCTCTCCATTGGAGTTACCATACCGCTGAGAATCTTCAGGACTACTGGCTTCATCATCAAGCTCAGCTCTCTCAGAACCTTCTGGCCCAAAACATTTCTGAGCCGCTCGCTTGGCTTTTCTTCGAGATTTCTTTTTTTGTTTCCTAAACAGGCTACTATATGAAATATTATGATCATTAGAAGGCTCAAGCTTGGGCACAATCTTGCTTTTACTGGATGGGAGAACAAGAGGGGCGCCTGACTTTCTCGGATCTTTGGCTAGATCTATCATAGACAGGAGTAGTATGTTCTCTGGCTTCAAATCTGTATGTATAATTGAGAGCTGGTGATGAAGATAATCCAATCCCATCAAAATGTGGAAGCAGATTTCTTTAGCCATGTGAAGAGGAACACCTCTGTAGTCTGCATATTTAATCAGAGTCAACAGATTGTCACCCAAGTATTCAAAAACCATACACACATGCTGTCCATTTGGCCCTGAATGCTTGAAGTGGTCCAAAAGCTTCACAACACATTTATTGTCTTCTGGATCACCTTCAGCAATCTGTTTTAATATCGTCACCTCATCCATAGCAGCTTCCGTGTAATGTTCAGCGCTCTTTTGAACTTTCAGAGCTACATAAATCTAGTACCAGAAACGTAAAAGGAAAGAAAGCATACAAAAATAAGTTCCTCTTTCAATTAATCAATCATGAGAAAACTAGCCAAATGTTCTCCCTTCTACCCTTGCGCGCAAAGTAGAGTGAGTTTTTTTTCTCAAAACCAATTTTTGAACTCAAGCATTATTTTTCCTTCCAATTAAAATAACCAAAGCTGAAAAAATCAATCTCACCCGTTACCCACCTAAACACAACTATGACTCACAAGGTCTAGTTTTCCAAAGAAGTTTACATTGATGAAAGAAATAATAACAATCATTCCGTCTTCGCTTATTCCTAGGATAATCAAATGGGTTAAGAACTAATAAAGCCAAGAACCTAGAAATACACTCCAGTAACGGAAAATTAACATCACTCGCAAGATTCATTCACCAACACAAGGAGCAGAAAATAACGTGAGCTGAAAAAAACAAAACAATAACGAGAAAATGTACAGATTTATTAGTGTCCCAGGCCAGCCAGACAGTGGAGAAGTGTCCCCATCCTAGCTTGCTCTGAACAACGTATCTGCCGTTCTTGAAGGTGTCGCCGATCCTCACAGCGTGATATCCGCCACGCTTGTAATCCTCGGTCCCCTCATCCTCCGAGCTGTCACTAGACTCGCTATGGTATTCGCCATTGATCCTCTCGGCTTCCGTATCCTCCTCCGCCATGGATCGATTCGATCAATAGCTCTACAACTCCGATAATTCCATAGGTTGTAGAAGAGATTGACAGTGGCGTCAGATAGATCAGGGTTCTAGTTTCTCAAGTGTATCGAAGGATATATATATATAATCTTGCACAACTAATATTTATTAAATAGTAAAGATTTTTATTATTACTGGCAATATATGATGCTAATATATTGAATGCGTGATATCCAACCCATAAATCTATTTTGATGCAGTTTCTGCACCAAAATAACGTAGTTTCTGCACAAAATATAACATTCATCTCCAACCCATTTACTTCAAATCTTACACTAAAAAATATATTCCTAAAATATTTTTTTTGTTTACTATTTATTTATAAATTTAACAAAATAATTATAATTAATGTTAACATTAATATTATAATTATAATTTTATTTTTATTAATAACTAAATTTAGCTATTTGATTATTATATATATATTAACTCTAATATTTATAATACGAATTAATACAAATGCTTCATTATTAAAATTGACATAATTTTAATACAGATAATTTTTTTTAGAACTTAATATGAATCCAAATTCAAACATCTGAACAACTATATTCCTCCCACAAATGATCAATTAAAGTATTTCGTAGTGCATAGTGAGCATCTTTGTCTTTTATCTTTTTATATCGAGCGAGAAATTCTTGAAATCTGATATTCTCATCGACAACCATTTCTACATCCTGAGTTGGTGCTTCTCTCATATCTTCAATGGGTGCGCTAAGGCCACGTTCATCTTTGATAATCATATTGTGCATTATAATACATGCTGTCATTATATCATGTAAATGATGTTTCTTCCAAGCACGTGCTGGAGATACCACAATCGCAAATCGAGATTGGAGAACACCAAATGCACGCTCCACGTCTTTTCTACAGGACTCTTGTTTCATTGCAAAATATTTCTTTTTTGGACCGTGTGGATCGTGGATAGATTGTACAATAGTTGACCATTTAGGATAAATACCATCAGCCAAGTAATATCCTGTATCATATTCTTTTCCTCCAATTGTATAATGAAGTCGAGGGGCAATACCTTGTGCGATGTTGGAAAATAGATTGGACGATCCCAAAACATTTATGTCATTATTGGATCCGGGCATACCAAAATATACATGC
Source organism: Primulina tabacum (assembly GCF_025594145.1). Lineage (NCBI taxonomy): Eukaryota > Viridiplantae > Streptophyta > Magnoliopsida > Lamiales > Gesneriaceae > Primulina > Primulina tabacum. Next base: position 2,350,838 of record NC_134566.1, read on the forward strand.
CATATCCAAAGGTCGTAGTCAGCTACTGCTTCTAAAATTATTGTTGGAGAACCACTACGACCTGCATATTGACCCGCCCAAGCCGTTGGACAATTTTTCCACTTCCAATGCATGCAATCAAGACTTCCCAACATTCCAGGGAATCCGCGTTGTTTACCAATATAAAGTAACCTGGCAACATCATTGGCAGTAGGAGATCTCAAGTATCGCTCAGCAAAAACTTCCACCACGGCTCGACAAAAGCGTTGCATGCATTGAATTGCAGTGGACTCTCCAATTTTGATATATTCATCCGTAGCATCCGCGGGTAATGCATAAGCTAAAATTCGCAAAGTAGCAGTTTTTTTTTTGAATAGTCGATAGCCCGAGACGCCCCACACTATCACTTCTTTGTGTGAAGTAAATATCATGATTCTTTACTTCATCAACTATACGAAGAAAAAGATTTCGAGACTTCGAAATCTCCGTCGGAACATTGCTTCGTTATATCTTGGGTTATCGGCAAAGTAATCGTTGAACAGATTACGGTCGGCAATTTTCCGATCACAGTGAATTACTATATGACCTGGTATTGAACCTCCATGTGTGACTTCTTGCTCTTGGTGGATAATGTAGGTAGCAACCAACTGTTGATCTTGTGCTACAATATTCAATATTGCATTTCGTGCATTATCCAAATTCTCAAAATCATCCATCCAATTAATAGGTGTTTCATCTTCATTATCAGACAATGAAGATGAACTAGAGGATGATGCGTGAAATTGGAAATGAGAATTCATTTTTAAGTTTGTGAGAGCGTAGAATGTGGTGTGAGAATCTAGAATATTTCGTCGCATTATATAATAATTTATCTAAAAAGATGACCGTTGGATGAGATTGCCTTATCTAAAATCTGTCCGTTGAATTAGATTGTGGTATCTACAACCTCATCAGTATTATGCCCGTTGGATGAGGTTACATCTAATCTTGCCCGTTGGATGAGATTTACAATCTTATCATCATCTTGACCGTTGGATGAGATTGCCTTATCTAGAATATGACCGTTGGATGAGATTGTGCTATCTACAACCTTATCAGTATTATGACAGTTGGATGAGATTACATCTGATCTTGCCCGTTGGATGAGATTACAATCTTATCTTCTTTCTACTATAAGTAAAACATATCCGATTCATGAGATCATCACAGCTTTAATTTTCATTCCAATCAAATCTTTATTTCAAGCAATTCAATGGCTTCAAATTCTAAAACTGCTTCTTACAATGTCGAAGAAGACAGAGTCTTATGTCATATGTATCTTGATATATCCCAAAATCCTATAATAGGTATCAATCAATCCAAAGATCAGTTTTGAACTCGTATCGAAGAAGCTTACAACATCAGCAAACCAAACAATCTACAAGTACGTAACAAAAGATCATTGCAGTGTCGCATGAGAAATATACTCCGTGAAATTGGAAAACTAAGGGGATGCATTCGTTAAATTGAAACTCTCCGCCCAAGTGGCGCATCAGAAGAGGATATTGTAAGTATTTCTTGTTCAACTATTTATTAAATTACAAGTTTAATTTCTTATAAGATAATAGTTGGATATTTTCGTACAGTTAAATCGAGCAAAAGATTTGTTCACGCAAGATGCTGATTTTAGTAAAGGCTTCAAATATGATCATGTGTGGTATGAAATTCTCGAGTGACATCAATCCAATGAGCGCACCAGCAAGAATGCATGTCACAAGCTTGGACTCGTCACAGTCAGATAGCCAGACACCAAATACTCCAATATCAGATTCTCCTGGATTACCTCCGTTTTCAATTAATTTAAGTAGTGATGAAAATGCAGGCGGCACTTCATCCCAGCGACCTTTTGGTGTTAAAAAATCTAAACTAAAGAAAAAAAGGGACGAGAATGTGTTGGAATTGATATCTACAATGAAAGAAGGGCATCGCGATCTTATAAATGTATTACAAAAAGGATCCATTGAACTTCAACAAAGTTATGAGATGAAACTCCTAGCATTGCAAAATGAGCAGCTCAAATTAGCAAATCAACAAAAAAAATTTGAAACTAGACAACAACATATAGCATTAGCAACCCTTCAAGAGGAGAATAAAGTTTTGTACATGGATTTAAGCACGATAGGTGATCCTGAAATGCGCGAAATTGTTCGAAAAATTTTGAAAAAAAGAAATGAAGAACATGGACAACACGAAAATGACACATTTGGGAAATATTTTGGTGATTTTGGAGGATCGGGATCTAATTTAGGAGATTATTGATCATCTACATTGTTTCTCATTTTTATGTTTTTATTCGCATTGTTATCTTTGTAATTTTCAATTATGTATTATCTTCGAATTTGTATCCCAATTATGTATTATCTTTGTATTTTGTATTTCAATTGGGTATTGTAATTTTAATTTCAAAATTTTACAGTTGGTTTTCTGATATTTTATCAATTATATATTTACGAGAGTTCAAAATGTCAAAAATAAAATAAAAAAACTAGAAATATTTTTATAAATTTTTTAATATAATTATAATTAATTTTTTTGTGTTTAATTTTTATTATGAATTATATTTTATATCAACATGATTTAATTTTACTCATCAATTATATAATATTATTATTAAAAATATTTAATACATAATTATATTAAATAAAAAACATTAAAAAAATTAAAAAAAATAAAAAAAAAAGGCCCAAACCCAGCGCTTAGCGCTTAAATGGCGCTGGGTTTCTCATCTGCGCCAAATTTGGCGCAGAGGAGGGAGGCTGCGCCATTTTGGAGAAATGGCGCAGCCTCCGTTGGAGCAAAAATTCTGCGCTATCATAGCTTCACGCTATGATAGCGCAGGGTTGGAGTTGCTCTTAGTGTTCTAAAAGACGTCTAAGCGTTAGTCGATATCTCACCCTTGAGATCTTTAAAAAAGTGATCTCTTTGGGCACTGTTAAATAAATCGGTTGTCTAATCATTGTTTTAGTGGCTCGAAATCCTCTTAGGCGGTCGATCGTCTAATGTAATATATAATTTTTTTATATTTTTTAAAAAAATATTGTTGAACATATTTTTCAATCAATTTATATCAGATCAAGATTAGAAATATGTCATTAATTTTGAATTTGAATATAATATAAATTAACTATTGAACAAATATAAAAATGAACAAGAAGAATTAGATATTCAGGTAAAAAGAAAAAAATCGCATAGACGGGACCGCCTAAGCGCTTAGGCTCTAGGAGGTGGGTAATCGCCCACTTACCACCGGCCACTTTTTAAAACATTGAATATTTCAATATAATGACATATATTCAAGAACTAAAACTATGATGATTTTTAAAAAGGGATTAAAAAAAAGTTGTATCTTAACTAAATTGACATATTATACAATGCATTGAATAGAAACTCTCAAAAAAAAAAAAAAAAAAAAAATCCCCAAAACAAGTGTAACAATATTAACATCAATTTTTTTTGTCAAATAAAGAATTCATGGGAATCATATTCTAGAAAAAAAATTGATATTCTTAATCTAAGTTATGAATGCAATGATTTTTCTTCTATTCTTGCTTCTATGCCTTTCTGACGTCTTTACACATGCTTCTTTTAGGCTTTTAGAATCAATAGACTAAAGTCGAATGATTTGTCCCGATAGTGACCTCAGCCCAATTAATTTCTGTATTTTTTTAGGCTTCAAATTAGATAAATCGTTTTTAAATTAAGTATAACATAAATTGACTTAAATCAAATTTGTGAAGGTGAAATAATTAGTATTCAATCGAAATATACCATAAGAAACCAAGCATTATACTGCAATTCATGTTTTTGATATCTTGTAGTAGCATCCATTCGGTCGACAAAAATATCTTCTATGTCGTTGGCAACGACGTGGTTCAACAACTTTAAGAGCATCTTTGTATACAATACAACATTGTATACACATCAAATCGATTTTGTAAATTTCCATTTTTTACCAAATTTTCGTACAGTGATGGGAAACTTCTCATGAAAGTCACATATAACTGATCATGGCTGAACACATGATTATGCAGAAAAATATCAATATTTAGTATTGTTGTGAGGGTCCTTAACTCCTAATCATTATTGAAATGTAATTTGATTAGATTTAATTAATTACAGAGAAAAACGAATAAAATTTTTCTTTACAATGATTCTAAAATATGTCGACTGTGATTATAATATTAAAAATAGCATATAAGAAAGTCTCGTCTAACACATCTCAGTATAAACAAGCCCACAAATGACTGAAATCAACTACATACAAACAACTCATATCCAATAGACATTTTTCGGTATATAGATACATATATATACTGGGATAGACTACCCAACCTCAACTCACTTGTTATTGTCCACATACAAATGTTCGGTATGGAACAACCATAATAAATACAACATGCATCTATACAAAGATATATGATATGCAATGTGTGAGGCTCAGTTATTAAAATTACAATTAATGATCAAATAATATTTATTTACTTTAAATCTTAAGTAGAAAAAGGGTTTAAAATATTTAAAGATGGACTTTATGACCTGGAAAAAAAAATAGTATGATCCCTCCCCTCCCCACGTAAATAGGACATAACAAAAATTTAAAATATCTACAAAGAGAAAACAACTTAAGGACGATGTTACAGTGTTCATAAACAATCACACGCAAGTATCGACCAACCACAATTCAACAATCATAGGCAGCATTTCAAATATAGCCGGAAAGGCTCACAACAACATAAAATAACTCTCAATCCACCATAACAACTAAAGAACACCAAACAAATACATGGGACATCTCACCGGTCAACAGATTCTAACATAAAAGTAACACGTCTCCGTATAATATAAATGGACTAACTGAGAGACTTCAAATCTTACCACCGTGATATCATATCTCATTCATAAGCTCCACGGCCAGAACCTCCGCTTGATGTTGCAAAACTACTCGGATGACCTACCATAGTGCCCAATAACAACCATAGTAGCCCCCAGTATAAAATACTGAGGTTAAGATTCTTGTAAGAAACAATTTAACAATAACAACACTAAACATAAAAATCATGCATAAACATATAATAGAATGAAATATACAATATATGAACATAACTCAATAACAATTGAAGAATAAGAGCCAATAAACGGTACAATAACAATAGGAGTAATGCTCGAGTAATAATACACAGATGGGTTACATCCTCATCCAGCTAAACCGCCCTGCCAAGTATGTGAGGTATGCCATGTTGTGCCTAATAAACACCCACAACTCGGCTCCATACAACTGATACGATAACAATACAACATCAAGATGCAATAACGAACAACGTTAGATGTCGATATTTCAAGTGCATATCACACAGAAAAAGCATCAATAAACACACAATCATAATTTCGGTATCAGAGACAACTCGACTCGTAAGACACCAGCTGATTCTGAAATAACCATGTGTATCAAGAATACAATATAACAAGAGGAACATGTCACAAGAATGATAGAGCTCAACATGAATGTAATAATAGCACGCTCTAAACTAAATGCCAAGGTATGGTATTCGTTTGTTTTGTCTTAGGAAATCTCGGGATAGAAATGGGTGAACCAAATGGCTATGAGAAAATAGTCAAGGCAAGAGTTTGACTCTTTTTCTTTAAAACGATATTGCCCAGCCTCGGTGCTCACGGTTGTTGGCAATTCGTTTCCCAAGATACAACGACTACGGTTTTAAAATAGTAGCACAACAAATTTCAAAGTCACATGAACTTGAAATGTTTAGAACACTAACAATATGGTATGCAAACTTTATAATTTCGAATTCTAAGCGTTAAACTTAAAAATCCAATTCCAAGAGTTTATATCTTTCAAAACTTGGATTTAAGCGCAAATGCTTAAAAAACTCAAAACTAGAAGACAACTCTTGAATTTAATTTCAAAGTTCGAATTTAAGTGTATAAGCTTAGAAAATCCAAACTCAAGATTTTATATCTTGAAAATTTGAATTTTAAGCGCTAATGCTTAAAAATTCGCATATAGAACTAAATTAGAGAGAAAGAAGAAGAAGAGAATTTGGTGCAATTAATGAAATGTGGGAGGTCCTATTTATAGAAGTTGAAAAGACTTGAAAGAAGTGGTGCACCGTTTCATCAAAAAAGAGACACTCTTTAATTTTAAAAAAAATAGATTTGACCTTTTGGCTGAGAAATCACACGACGTATTGGCCGTGTGATTTCTATTTTTTATAATATAATATATATTATAATATATATACATAATATTTTTAATTCAATCTTTTCACTTTATAAAATTCGAACTCAATTAATTTTTTATTCGCGATAATTAGTAATCGAGAAATAATTTAGTTTGCTACGTAGCTCGTTCGAATTATTTTATCGATTTTAAATGAGTATAAAACTCATTTTTTCTAGCAATCCCCCACATGAATGAAAATTAATGCATGTGACTAAGTTGACTCTACGAATATCATTCTAGTGAAATATTATTGCACCAGGATAGGTAGCTTTTGGTTTTGAACCTTCCTTAGTAAGATATAATCGGATTTACTTGGCAATTAGTGGACGTGATGCCTTGAACTATTCGCCGTTTTGTGTAAATCAAGATAATTATATTCACACAATAACATTTCTAACATTTCATTATGTTCTCATTGTTGGGTCCATTTCGGCCATGGACACCGCTTGGTTTCGCGAGTGCTTTTCATATTTGAAGCGGCCACACTTCGCACTTACGTCGGTGATCTCCTAGGAGAGTATCCCACTATACTCCAACATATGTGTCAGTGTATCTTAGGAATCATTAAAGGTAAAACCTAGCCTCATACCCCTTTGTGGGCAACACCTTTTATCATAGGAATAAGTATGAGATTTTTCCAAGGTGTTTATACCAATCTCATAATTTAGTTGTCCCTTTTGAACCTAGATATTGGGATCTCCAGTCAACTAGGTTGGATATCCACTACAAGATTTAATTTTGGGGTTTTAATCTCATTCCTCTTGATAGGCAATTCGTTTGATATCTCGGTATACCTTTTGTAAGTGGATCCGCGAGATTCTCCTTTGATTTTACATAATTAATGGAGATAATGCCATTAGAGATCAATTATCGTATGGTATTATGTCTACGACGGATGTGTCGAGACTTACCATTATATATAGTGTTTTGTGCCCTTCCAATTCCTGATTGACTATGACAATGAATTATTATTGAGGACACTGCTTATTCCAGTAAGGGATTTCTTCTAAGAAATTTCGAAGCCACTCGGCTTCTTCTCTAGCTTTGTCTAAAGCTAAAAATTCCGATTCCATTGTGGATCGAGCAATGCAAATTTTCTTAGAAGACTTCCATGATATAGCCCCACCACCAATGATAAATACATAACCACTTATGGATTTTCAATCATTTGTATCAGATATCCAATTTGCGTCGCTATAACCTTGTAGGACCGTGGGATATCTCATATATTGTAATCCATAATTTAAGATGTATCTTAAATATTTAAGTACCCTTATTAATGCCTTCCAATGATCATTACCAGGATTACTTGTAAATCTGGTGAGTTTGTTGACAGCATAAGCAATATCTGGACGAATGCAGTTCATGAGATACATCAGACTGTCTATGATCTTCGAGTGCATTTCATGAGCAATATCTGGACGAGTGCAGGTCATTGCTGCTTTAGCCCTCTTACTACGTCTTGGTTCTTGTTGTTCTTCTTGAACTCTACCGCTCGTAGTTTCATAAGTCCTTTTTCGAGAACTTATTTCTTTATTTCCTATATAAGGAAATGTTGTTTCAAAGAAAACAGCATTCCTTGATTCAATAATCGTTCCTTCGTGCACATCGCTTATTTCAGATTTATGTACCAAAAATCGATATGCACTACTATTATTTACATATTCAATAAATATACAATCTATTGTCTTAGGCCCAATTTTTACTTGTTTTGGTTTTGGCACTTCAACTTTTCCAAACACCCCCACACTTTAAAATATTTGTAGGAAGTCTTGTGGCATTTCCATATTTCGTAAGGAGTTTCGTCCTTGACTTTGTGTGATATTTTATTAAGAATGTAGTTGGCTGAAAGGATTGCTTCCCCCACAAGTTTTGGGGTAATCCTGAACTCAATAACATTGTGTTCATCATTTCTTTGAGAGTGTGATTTTTCCTTTCAGCATTACCATTTTATTGTGGTGAATATAGTGCAGTAGTTTGATGAATAATGCCATTTTCGCAACAAAATCCGTCAAATGGTGCTCCATATTCTCCACTTCTATCACTATGAATAATTTTTATTCGTTTGGTCAATTGATTTTCAACCTCTTTCTTATAGTGTTTAAACACTTCAAAAGCCTCATCTTTGCTATGTAGCAAATAGACATAACAAAACCTTATGCAATCATCAATGAAAGTAATGAAATACTTTTTTATCCTCTAGTTTGCACAAATTTCAAATCACATAAATCAGTGTGAATTAACTCTAGAGGAGTTGTATTTCTTTCCACGGATGGAAACGAGGCCTTTGTAAATTTTGCCTCTACACAAATCTCACATTTGTGTTTTTTGTTTACGTCAATTGAAGGTAATAAATTTAAATTTACTAGCTTACATAATGAATTATAACTTACATGACCCAAACGATCATGCCATAAATCACACGACTCAACCAAGTAAATAAAATTGGTACTTTTATTGCTTTCAATGTTACGAAGTACATTCATCGCATTTAATTTGAAAATGATCTTTTCTAGGTAGCCTTTTTCCTACAAACATATCATTCTTAGATAGTACAAATTTGCTAGAATGAAACACTAGTCTAAATCCAGCCTTGACAAGTGCTGATCCCGACACAATATTCTTTCGAATGTCCGGAACATGTAGCACATCTATAAGAGTTAGTTCCTTGCCGGATGTCATCTTGAGCACCACCTTTCCAAGTCCTACGATTTTTGACGTAGTAGAGTTACCCATGAAGATTTGTCGTCCACTAATCGGGGTATAGGTAGAGAACATTTCCTTTTTGGCGCAAACGTGCCTTGTTGCTCCTGTGTCGATGGACCATTATTTTGGATTGTCCACTATATTGTATTCAAACACAACAATAGAAAGCATGAGATCCGTCATGTCATTTGACAATTTCTCATCTTCGGTGATGTTCACTTGGTCCTTGACTTCTTTTGATTACCTTTCTTTTCTCGGCAATCTCGTGCAAATGGTTAGGTTTGCCTCAATTATAACAATTGCCTTTAAACTTTTTGGTATTTCCTTTATTTGGACCATTTTCTTGGTGCTTTCTCTTTTTGCTAGTGTTTTGTTCCACCAAATTTGCTCTTGCTTCAAAGTTTCTCTTTCCGCCTTCCTTTCGGATGCCCTGTCCTCCTCCTCAATTCTTAGGCGCACAATCAAGTCTTCAAGTTCATTTCTTTGCATTTATGCTTGAGATAATTCTTAAAATCTTTCCACATAGGAGGCAACTTTTCTATCATAGTCGCCACTTGGAATGGATCACTAAGGATCATTCCTTCCGAATGAATTTCTTGCAGAATTACTTGTAACTCTTGCACTTGGGCCATAATTGATTTGGAATCAATCATCTTAAAATCCAAGAATTGTCCGACAATGAATTTCTTCAAGACGGCATCCTCAGATCTATACTTTTTAATAAGTGACTCCCATAATTCTTTTGTCATTTTGCATAGAAAGTCGCTATGATTCCATGCATCAATGACCGTCCTCTTTTGAGTATCTTTTTCTCCTTCATCAACAATAGGCGGATCTTCTTTGAGGAATTTCGCCAAAGCTGAGGTGGTCAAGTAGAAGAGAATTTTTTGTTGCCACTGCTTGAAATCAGTACCATGGAACTTTTCAGGTTTTTCTCCATGATGGAAAATTGGAGTTGTTGTACTTGTTGAGGCCATTTTGGTTCGAATATCGTTTTAAGATTGTTGATATGGTATTTTTTTTTGTATTGGGAAATCTCAGGATAGAAATTGGTGAACCAAATGGCTATGAAAAAATAGTTGAGGCAAGAGTTTGACTCTTTTTTCCTTCAAACGATATTGCCCCGCCCCGGTGCTCATGGATGTTGGCAATTTGTTTCCCAAGATACAACAACTACGGCTTTAAAATAGTAGCACTACAAATTTCAAAGCCACACTATCGATATGGTATGCAAACTTTGTAATTTCGAATTCTAAGGTTAAACTTAAAAATCCAATTCCAAGAGTTTATATATTGCAAAACTTGGATTTAAGCGCAAATGCTTAAAAAACTCAAAACTAGAAGACAACTCTTGAATTTAATTCCAAATTTCGAATTTAAGCGTATAAGCTTAGAAAATCCAAACTCAAGATTTTATATCTTGAAAATTTGAACTTTAAGCGCTAATGCTTAAAAATTCGCATATAGAACTAAATTAGAGAGAAATGAGAAGAAGAGAATTTTGTGCAATTAATGAAATGTGGGAGGTCTTATTTATAGAAGGTGAAAAGACTCATCATAATCTAACTCAACCAAATACTTATCCAAAATATTTTTGTCATAAATGGCTAAAATCCTAACTCAAATTCTCATATCTCTACATAAAATATCAAGTTGATATTCGATCATTTAACCAAGTGCAGTTGGTTCTGTCACAGTTTATAGATTCGGCACTTAATAGCATAAAATTCATATCTAACTCATTATTGACACAAACCAATATTCGGCAATTGAAAATTAAAGAAAACGCAGATATTTAAGTTTGTCTAGTTGAAAATATATTCAAACTCTCAATTATTTGTGCCAAGAATTTATTATAACACACTGCAACAACCCAAATCGCATACATAATTATGTAACAGAGCAGTTCAAGAAAAAACATGTATAATTATCTCGATTCTTAATTAAATTAAAGATTTTATTTTCATTTCAAAGATAACTCATAGATCTATAACTTTCATTGTAGCCAAAATTCCGGAATCCTAGTGCACACAGCTCATATTCCCGAAATACCATATATTTTCATCCCAACTCAAATACAGAATATGGTTTAGACAGATTTTGGTAAAAAATTCATATCAAATCTATAACTGATTGAAATTTGATTATTCTAATGACCAAAGAAATCAACACATAGCAATAAAAGTTCTATTTAGATCATAACTACATATTCTCATTGTAAAAATCGCAACAACATGAATAACAACTCACCTAATTGAATCTCCAGAAAGGCTTTGATTGAGCTGTTCCGAAGGGAAAAGAGCTGAATGCAGCCTAGAATAACAAGTTTGAGTTAGAGCTACAAACTAGAGTTCAATTACAGCTAAAAAAAGGTATGAAAATGAAGAAAACGCACCCAAAAAGCTAATGGAGTTCACGACAATACATCACCAGAAAATAGAAAAAACATGGCTCGAGTTCAACAGCTTCGATTTGGCTAAATATTTGCTTTAAAATTATGGTTTATAGCTAGAATCGAAGCCTAGGATGTGAGGAACAAAACTCTTCAAGAAATTTGAAATTTTGGCATCAGACAGAGAAGTTATGCCTGATCTATGATGGCTGCACAAGATGGTGAAGAGAACATGGAAAGAGCTTGGATTGTTTTCTTTTCTTCTTTTTTTCTCCTTCATTTATCTATAAATGGTAAGTGTGTGTGTATTGTATATATATATACATATGCATTTTAATATTAATTGGTTATTAAAAATAGTAACACAAGCCCATCTATCCCGATTTGTATATATTTTGCTCTCGTATGTAATTAAAACTTCACAATGTATTTTATATCATATTAAATCTCCGATATTTAAAATAAATATTTTAAACACACTTCTTGAATTTATTTGGCATAATTAATTATTTAAATTAAACAATTAAATAATTGTTCTAATTATGTCAAATTACCGGATAATTATTTTAGCATGCCTTACATTTCTCCACCCCTTAAAAAAATTTCGTACTCGAAATTTCTGTTTGTACACATACATCTTATACACGATAGAATTACAATAACTTAATACTAAGAATCAAACAAATATGGAGAAGATTTTCTCATTTCCTCCCCTGTCTCCCAAGTTGATTCTTCCACCTCATGTCTCGACCACTAAACTCGAACAAGAAGTATAAATTTGTTACGAAGAACTTTACCTATACGGTCTAAAATGCAAACCGGATACTCAATATATGATAGAGAGGGATCAAGTTTGTAACGGTTGTAGCTCATAAACGTATATGAAATATTTAATAACTAATGTATCAGAATTTGGCGTTGTGCTCAGATGTTGTCAACACCAGTACACAACAGTGGAGCGGAAATTAAATATGAACACACATGAATAATTTTATTGAATAAACATAAAGCAGACATATATAATGCACAAGTACGAATACTTGGGCGATGCCTCATGGCAAAAATTCACTAGAAAATATGTGATCTGTTTACACTCAACAATGCTAGTGAAAATATCAAAACTAAATTCTTTGACACACCAAGGAATTAAATATCATCAAAATAAATTACAACTAAAACCGAGATGCATAAACTAAAACACGTAATGCTTAAAACCAAACAGAACCACTCGACGATCAACACTCTGCGTCAGTGTTGTTCTTCGAGTGTTGTCAACACCAAACAACAACACGTGATTATGTGAGTCGATGACTTAAACTCTTCATGCGGAAATCTTTAATTCCAAAATTCAGCAGCAACGTAGTTATTCTTTTTTTTCACCTTTTTTCAATATTCGATCATCATATTTATATCACTTCTTGACTTAGATCTTCATAGATACTCAATACCTATAAACAAGGAAACAAGAGTTTAATTAGAATCAAACTCTACACAAGATTGGTATATTATATCTTATGGATAATTTCTCAAATTATATTGAATAATTCTCAAAAATACGATTAAGTATATCTAGGGAAATAAATCATTAAATTAGTCTAGAAATACAAAATAAAATATTAATTAATTTGGAAACCAAGATTCCTTTCAATCTCTCCCTTTTTGCATTTCTGGACAAAACTTCCAAAAATGATGATTGAACCGTTTGTAGCTCCCCCTGAGTTTTTAAAGTGCAACTCCCACTGAGTTTGACATGTCAGTTCAATAGTGTTGTGGACAGTGTTGGCAACAGTGACTCACAACAACGAATAGCAAGGAAGTTGGAGACAAGAGATACTTCTCTTTATACAGTAAACATAGACATTTAGAGAACATGAAACAAAACCAAGAAGGAAGCTGAATACAAAACAAAAAAAAAACGATAAAAACGATCTACATCAGCAACAGTATCCGCAGCTTCATCACTAGTGTCAGCAGCAGCAGTACCCGCAGCTTTATCTTCATCACTTTTTGGCTCTCCTCCTTTGTGGCCAGAATGCACGCCAACTTCAAGAAGCAGTCGATAGTCGGCGATCTGATTTTCATGATAAGCAATGGTGACCTTGGCCTGGCTAATCTACTGTAGTGCAAAGGTAATGGTGTCCTGTGCATGTTGAATCTGCCGGAATCCAAAAGCAATTTGTGCCTGGATCTCGGAAGTGGTTAACAAGATAAATCCTTCATGCGTGGATGAAGAAGAGGGGGTGGTGTTGCCAACATCCGGGGCAACACCAGCAGTAGATGAGGGAGCAGCAGAGTTGTCTACATCAGGGGCTGCACCAGTATCAGGCGAGAGAGCAGAGGTCCCAACATTTTGCGCAACACTGGTGACAGACCAGGGAAGATCCAAGATCCGATTCCCTTTGAAATATGCCTGGGAAATTTTCAAAGATTCCCCAATATCTATCAACTGTTCATCAGCCTCTTTGACAAATCCCTGTGATTCCAGGATTCCAAAAATCAGGGATGGAAATGGGAGTTTCGTTGATTTCATTCTTCATTAAGCAAATTGCAGGACAGTGGTGAACACCAACTGTCCAAAATTAAAGTTGCGACCCGTGCCAATGGTAAACAGGGTGACAACTTGTGGCCGGGTAACCACAGTTGTGTTTGACGATGGAGTCCAGTTGCGAATGGCTGTTTTGTGGATAATAGAGTAAAAGGATGTCAAATTTGCTGCTGCAAGTCGCTGGGGGCGGTGTGGAAATTGAGTGATAAGTCACCGTTAGAACAAAAGTAATGTAGTCAATATGCGGAAGATCATCCGCATCATCTTCAGCTGGAGTGTTGTAGAACTCATTGATGGTGTAGGGGGAGAAATCATAGTTAGTGTCCCTTACGAATACTCGTCCGAACTTTGCAGATTTCCCATTACCAACTCCGGAGACCAAATTGCAGTAAAATTTAAGGATCGGTGTCCGTGCATAAGGCAGTACAGAATTGACAGTCGCATTTAGCCTTCGAGTCTGTAGAAATGTGGTCAAGTTGTATTTCCCGTATGCCTCAAAGTCAATATTGCGTTCCTCTGTGAAATCTCTATCTGCATAGAGAAACCATTGACCTACAGCAGATTCAGAGTAAAACTTAGTAGAAAATGAGGAGGCTAGATTGTAGTCCTCATAGTCGGTGTTGTCAACACCCAGCTCGACACCGGTCTCAACACCTTCAGCAGCTTCCTCAGACTCAGCGGCTCGATCAAAGCTATTATCAGACTTTTCTATTTCAAACAAAGACTCAGATTCCGATAAAATCATTTCGGATGATTCAGATAGGGCTTCACCCACTTCAAGCACTAATTCCTGTCTAGCTTTTGTTTCTCATAGGCTGTTAAGAAAATCAGCTAGGGATTGTTCGTCCTCAGAGGAGAAACATACCTCTGGAGGGGGCTCAGTAGATTCCTCAGGTGGAGCAACAGAGGAAGATGAAGAAGCAGATGTCTTCTTAGTTTGTGCAGCCCGCTTTCGAGCAACCAACTCATAGTTATCATCATTGGAGTCGTCCCCCGATGAGAAGTCTGGATCAAGCGTGAAGTAAGTGGCAATGCGCGGTTTCTTCGGAGCGGAAAAATCAGGGCTATACTCTGCCTGTCGCTTTGATCGGATTCGAAAAATTGGAGGTTGTGGAGGAAAGGCCCGCCGATAAGCTTCACGATCAGGAAGATTGTCGGGATCCCAAGGATTTCCTGGTTCTCCTGGAGCAATTTCCTCCAGCAGGATGGGCTCTAGAGCGACAGGTACTATCTGTAAAGGATTCTCGATGGAAGTCTCGGACGGAGGTGTTGTTGGTGGTGTTGCCTCCTGGTGTGAAACAGCGCGACTCGCGGCCATTTCACTCCGTATATCCAGCGGATCAAATTGATTATCTACCATTTTCAAGAAGTAGAGTGTTACAAGGGAATTCGAAAAATTCAAAGCGAAAGAGAGAGTGAGAGCAAGAAAAAATTTCGGGGAATCAGAGAGAAGAAGGAAATGTAATTAACACAAGTATAATTCATACAACTGAGTATAAAAAATCTTGCTGTAACGGTAAAAAAATAAACAAACGCGTAACAGACTCTTCTAGGCCCAACAGTAACAATCCTGAATTTACCCAATTATATAATCACTGTTTTTCCCTTGATTCAAACGGTAGATGGGATTCAAAAACGTGTTACATTATTTCCAAAGAAATGTAAAACCCCGTCGATTGTAACCCACAGACATAAGAAGTCACTTATTCTTCAACAAATGGATAATCAAGATATTATCAACTGTTAGATTTTAGATATTGATGACTCCCTGTCTTTAACGGGTTCACGAAACAAAAAAAAATGCATGTCCTTATTATTCCTCGGGTATGAAGAGTTTGAACAAGATGTCAGGCAGTGTATGAATTTGTGTTGAGTCTGAACTTGGTGTTGGCAATACCTCTTGGCAACACTACTGAGTAAAAAATTTCTATAGATTCAGAAATGGTAGCTCCCACACTAGAAGAGCGGTCTTCAAAGGACTCCCCTAGGTAGCTTTTTCCATTACTATTTTAACTTTAGAAGTGGTAGCTCTCACACTAGAAGAACAGTATTCAAAGGACTCTTCTAGGTAGTTTTTTCCATTTTCTTCTAAACAAACTCTTTATTTTCCTCTTTTCTGTTTTTCTCTTTCTCCTCACATTTTCCAAGTCACTTTTTCACATTGGACACGATCATGATTTTCGTGATCATCCTCAACTATTCGATGCCTTGGATTGATCATAATTGACTCCTCAACATTTGATTGAAAATATGAACACTCAGAGGGTACCTTTCAGAAATTTCCTTTACTGTTCAAACTTTACACAAATAAATAGGATGATTATGATTATGCAGTATGCCTAGCATCCTATAAATAGACATGCAAAAATGGTGTTGTCACCGGTGTTGGCAACACCAATGACAACATGTGTGTGTGATTATTGTACGCACATACTGAGAGACTTCCGAAGATTGGAAAATCTCTCAAAGTCCAAAGGTTTCGTGATTATATCAGCCAGTTAATTCTCAGTCCTAACAAATTCCAGTTGAATTATGCTTTTTTCAACAAAATCTCGAATAAAGTGATGTCTTATGTCTATGTGTTTTGTTCTAGAGTGTTCAACATGATTCTTAGAAATGTCTATAGCACTGGAGTTATGACAATATACCAACATGATGTCACTGTGAAAACCATAATTCTCAATCATTTGATTCATCCAAACAAGTTGTGAACAGCAACTAGCAGCTGCTACATACTCAGACTTAGCTGTGGACATGGACACAAAATTTTGCTTTTTACTGCACCAAGACACAAGATTATTTCCTAGGTAGAAACACCCACCCGATGTGATCTTCCTATCATCTAGGTCTCCGGCCCAGTCAACATCAAGAAATCCTACCAAGTTTGTGTTTGTCTCTTGTGTGTACCACAATCCTAACTCTAGTGTACCTACAATGTATCTAAGTATACGTTTCACCGCTTTTAGGTGTGATGTCTTTGGATTTGCTTGGTACCTAGCACACAAACACACACTGAACATGATATCGGGGCGAGTAGCAGTTAAATACAAAATAATATCAATGATGTTGCGGTACACGATGTTGTCAACACCGTCTGTAACATCATCCTTAGACAGTTTTTCACTTGACCCCATGGGAGTTTTCATATGCTTAGGATTTTCATTCAAGAACTTTTTAACCAGATTCTTAGCATACTTGGATTGACACAGAAATATACCGTCATGCAGTTGTTTAACTTGTAATCCAAAGAAGAAATTCAACTCTCCTACCATGCTCATTTCAAATTGTGATGACATGCATTTAACAAAGTTATCAACAAGCTTTTGTGATGAACCGCCGAAGATAATGTCATCTACACAGACTTGGCAAATCAAAATATCATGCTTCAATTTTTGAATAAAAAGGGTTTATCAACCTCACCTCGTTTAAAGCCCGAGTTGATAAAGTAATCAGCCAACCTACCATACCATGCTCGTGGAGCCTGTTTCAGTCCATATAGAGCCTTCTTCAGCTTGTAGACATGGTCCATGTGATGTGGATCTTCAAATCATTTAGGTTGACTTACATATGCTTCCTCATTCAAAATTCCATTTAAAAAAGCACTATTTACGTCCATTTGATACAACTTGATGTGCATATGACAAGCTATGGCAAGCAGTCGCACAGACTAAATTCGGGCTACAGGAGCAAAGGTTTCAACAAAATCTACCCCATCAACCTGCGTATACCCTTGAGCTACCAACCGAGCTTTATTTCAAATAATGTTACCAGATGCATCTATTTTATTTTTGAAAATCCATTTTGTTCCAATAACATTGGTATTCGAAGGTCTATGAACTAAATCCCAAACATCATAGCGCACAAATTGTTCAAGTTCTTCATGCATTGCATTGAACCAAAATTCATCTTTTAGTGCATTATTAATATTCTTGGGTTCAATTAGAGACACAAAACATGAGAGACTTACTTGGGAAAATGTGGAACTCATTCACACCAACCCAATCATCTTTCGGTAGTTGACCTTCTCCTTTTTCCTCATTTGCACGTCTTCATGTACTTCACCAATAATTTGTGATGATGGGTGATTCTTCTGAATTTTGCTAGGAATATCTTTTCCATCATTGATTATCACATCATCATCATCAACATCTTCATTTTCTATTCCTTCTGTTTGGTTCGGAGGCGATGTTTCACTCGGTGTTGCCCCACTGGACTCAACACCAATCTCAACACCTATACTGGTCGGTGCCTCACTTGCATCCAGTAGTTCTTCAGTACCTTTTTCCTTAGTTTTTCCTGTTAGATCTGCAAAATCATCGAATATAACATTAATTGATTCAATAGTTGTCCTAGTTCTCAAATTAAACACACGATAAGTTCGACTATTCATTGAATATCCGAGAAATATGCATTGATCATTTTTGGAATCAAATTTTGCAAGATGATCACGATCATTTAAAGCATAGCAAACACATCCAAAGATATGAAAGTATTAAAGGTTTGGTTTTCTTCCCATTAAGATTTCATATGATATCATGGTAGATCCACTCCTTAAAAATACACGGTTGGAAATGTGACATGCAGTATTCAAACTTTGGCCCAAAAATGTTTTGACACATTCTTGGAACTTAGCATGACCCGAGCCATTTCTTGGAGGGTTCGATTTTTCCTTTCAGCTACGCCGTTTTGTTGAGGGGTCTTCGGAGTTGAATATTCATGAGTGATATCTTTCTTATCGCACAAAGAAATAAAGTGAGAATTCTCAAACTCCTTACCATGATCGGTTCTTATTTTGGTCACCCTCAGATCATACAGGTTTGTTATCCTAGCATGTAATTTCTTAAAAACATCAAATATATCAGATTTTTCTCAAAGGAAGCTTATCCATGTAAAGTGCGAAAAATCATCAACACAAACAAACAAATATTTCTTACCACCCAAGCTCTCAACATCCATTGGATCCATTAGATCCATATGTAACAGTTCAAGGCATCGTGTTGTCCCAAAGTGTTGAAACACCGGATGCGCAACACAGGTTTGTTTACCTTTCTGAGAAGGTCCACAGACATATGTATTACCTGAACTTAAATTTGGCATACCTCTTACAACATCAAACTTACACAGATTCTTCAAGGTCTTGAAGCTCGCGTGACCCAGTTTTTAATGTCATAGGTCCAAATCACTTACCTTGGCACTTCAGCAATCATCACCTTCTCCCAAAAGATAGCAATTGTCAGCAGACCTAGTACCTGACATAACACAAACATTGGCATAATTAAAAACTTCACAGTTATTTTTGTGGAACCTAACATTTAAATCATCATCACAGAGTTGACTTATGCTTATTAAGTTCGAATTAAGTCCTTCAACATGCAGAACATTGTCAAGTTCAGGAAGCCCATCAACGTTCAGAGTTCCTTTGCCTACAATTCTCCTTTTTGCACCACCTCCATAGGTTAAACGTCCACCTTTTATTTCAACATAATCAATAAGGTGTTCTTTAGAACCAGTCATGTGGTGAGAGCACCCACTGTCAAAGTACCATGCACCTGCAATGTTAGTTTTTAAAGAGGTATAAATGACATTGCATCGAATAATAGTTTTTGGTACCCAAATTTATTTTGTGGAATAATTCTTGACTGTGGTGTTGGACTTGGTGTTGGACAACACCTTATGCAACATCCGATTTGAATGCCAACTGAGGTAGTCATTTCTAAGTTTGTAGCATAAGGGTTTGATTTGCCCAGGCTTATCGCAGTAGTGACAGATGAAATGACGCTTTCTTTGCTTGAAGTTTGAGGTTGACACAGGCTTCTTGACTTGTGAGACCTTTGCTGAGGAGTGACCTTTTGACGGTGAGGAAGGTGAGCTGGAAGTTTTCAGCTTTTGTTCAGAGACCAGGTTTGAACTTTGCACAGTCTTCATAGGTGGATTTACTGTTAAGGGGTCAGCATAGTATTCAACACTCTTCACAAATATTGTGGTCTTTGAACTGGATTTAGACGACTCACCATGTTCATACACACTTTCAACGTATCCAAGACCAGTTCTGCTGTCCTTTCCCATAATTAGCATTGAGTCAAGTTTTGATAAGCTTGAGTTAAATTTTGAAAGGGTCTTCGATGCCTTCTCAAGATCATCCTTGGCTTTACATAGTTCAAGGTCCTTCCTACTCAGCAAGACTTAAACACGAGACAAGTTTATCTTCAAATCAGTGTTTTCTTTTGAAAGTATGAAGTTTGTCTCATTTTGTTTGAGTCAATCATCGTAAAGTTCTTCGTACATCATCTGGACAATCTCCACGGTAAGCTCTTCTTTGTCAGATCCCTGGATTTTATCAAAATCTGAGTTTTCCAGAGATTTAGCATTAAGACATAGTGACATTGACACGGTGTTGCAGTGTAGCGTACCGTACTTTTACTAATTCAAAATTTGCGGAAAAATTAAAAATTTTCTTAAACATAAAATTTCATACGGTCGTCACTTGTCATTTAACTTAATAATATTAAAATCAACATTCCCAACTAATATTTTCCAACAAAGTACTTATTTCAAATCATCTCACATCCAACATAAAAACATAATATTTTAAAGTTTTCATAAAACATAAACATAGTGGTCCTCGGGTTTAGCCTTCCGCTCAGTCCAAGCCTGCCCCTTGGTCGCCACCTCCTGTCTCCTCCTCAACGTACTCACCTGCATCGTTCAAGTCTAGTGAGTCTAAAGATTCAACACGTATAAACTGGGAATAACGAGTATTACATAATAAAACCACATACAACTTCAAAATATAACATATATACTTGAAACTTAAACTTTCATAATAACTTTGAACTCTCATAAACTTCTTTGAACTTGAACATACATACTTTGAAACTTGAACTTGCATAATAACTTGAACTTTCATAAACTTGAGCTTTGCATAAACTTTGAACATACATGCATACATAATATGACGTGCCATCACATAAAATTTTCTTTAAACATGCTTTCATACTTCAACATACTTAACTTCATCATTTTGCGTAGAGGATGTTTCAAAACAAGTGACCCATAACATAATAAATGCCTGATCAGACAAACCACAGTACTGGGCTGACAGGGACATATCCACTGCCACATACATGAGATCCCTGTTCATAATTTAACAGGCCAGTTGATCCACGTTCATAATTTAACGCTTCACAACCACGATCTAACCCGTTCATAATTTAACGGGCGGATTGGTCCCCGTTCATAATTTAACGCTTTCCGATCTTAACTTCAAACCCGTTCATAATTTAACGGGGTGGAGAGGTCCTCGGCCACGTTCACCGACTTCCAAACCCATTCACTTTTGGTCACAAGACATTTAGCATACCTCAAAAACTTCAAATATTTTCTTTGCACGTCATACATACTTACTTTGCATTGAGGGATTCGTTGGATGTCAATCGGGTCGTTGCTGCAACATACTAATATGAATACATAAACTTAACTTGTACAACTTAAACGTAAATGTCATGCTTAATCCCAAGCTAAATAAATTCTTAGAACATTTTATAATTTCCCATGACATAACCCTATAAAACATCATATTAAATCATGGTATAAAACCTCAAATCAAACCTTAAATAATAAAAGAATATACCTAAAATCTGAAGGTACACGGACCCCGTCCCTAGGTCCGTATCATGGTCCGTGTCCGTGCGCTTAAAAATTGTTGTGATGAAATAAGAAGGCACGGACACCGTGCCTATCTCCGTGTCCGGGTCCGTGTCCGCTCTGTTCGACGAATTATTTTATGAAAATTTTGCGACATGTCTATTATCCCAATTAACACATAAGGCATCAAGATTCATCACTATGAAACCATTCTAGGACACCATAACAATGAACTAAATTTTTATAATCACCCTACTATTCATACGACCCAAAATATTGTCATTTATATTAAAGTTTATTTCTTACGACATCTTAATAATTCAAGCTCTTAACGACATGAATCAAAACCTCAAAAATACTCTAAACATCATTACTAACTTTCTTATATGCAGCAACGATCACCCGTCGATCCCCAACAAAGCATGCAACATAAAAACTTCAAGAACATATTAAAATTCATAACTTTCTTGAAACACGATTTGAGCAGTCATACCAAAAACTCCATAACTCACTCGTTTTTAATCCAAATAACTCGAATTTTATATCAAATCGAACGTATCAAAAAGATCTCATTTTTATAATTAAATTTTTTCTCAAAATATGTACCGAAAAATCGCAGTTTTCGAAAGAACAGCGAAACATGAGTTTTCGGATCTAAAAATAGCAGTCATACTAAAAACACCATAACTCACTCGTTTTTAATCCAAATAACTCGAATTTTATATCAAATCGAAGGCATCAAAAAGTTATACGATTTTCACGTTGAAAGTTTTCTCAAAATCAATACCGAAAAATCGCAGTATTTTACAAAACAGCAAAAACGTGAATTTGGTGATCCAAAATTGTTTCAAACTTGATCTAGACGTGATTGCTCAAACTTCTACGCATCACACATATAATTTTTGCATAAATAACAACACATCGCATAATATGACAAGATCGATGCATCAAGAACAGAATATACGTGCCTTTTGATATTTAAAAATACCGAAACGACGATACCGAAGCGGAGATGATACGGGAGACGATCTGGGACGAACTTAGCTCAATTTCTTCAAAGAAAACTTACTAAATATATGCTGGAAATTTTTTGAGGAGATGTGCTCGTTGAATGAAAAAAAAGAAGGAAGAAAATGAAATAAATAAATTGAGAGAGGAGTGTTTTAAAAACACAACCTTCTCTTTAGTCAAAAAGTTTAATAGCATGTTTTGTTTTGTGTTTTGTGTTGTGTGTGTGTATGTGTATATGTGTGTGTAAATGTGTGAGTGTGTGTGTGAGTCAAAGTGTGTGTGCTTGTGTGTTGATATATATATGTGTGTATATATATATACCTACATATATATAAACAATTGTAACATATGTATTTAATATACTAAAAAATCTATTTAAAAACATTTAACATACTAATTTAAAATAAATCTCATATTAACCCCATTATAAATTTTAAATTTAAATAAGATGCACAACTACTACAAGTGTAAAATTTTAAAATCAATTAATCATTTAAATAATTAAGCTCTTAAATTACTAACATTAATTAAATTATTTAAATCCTTATCTTAAATAAAATACTGCATTAAAATTTACTAAAAAAAAATCGTCCCTATCTCCTTTCCTTGATCTCGCCTCGAATAATCGCCTGAAACATAAAACTCTAGAAAACATTTTAACATACATTAAATAAACATAAATAATTAAAATAATAAATTTTATAAATTAAATATATGCATGGATTTTACGTATACTATTTTGGGCTTTACAATATCTCCCCCCTTATAAAAATTTCGTCCTCGAAATTAAGTCTTACCGAACAACTCTGGGTAGCGGATTCTCATATCTGCTTCAGCTTCCCAAGTGGCCTCCTCCACTGATTGATTCAGCCACTGGACTTTGACTAACTTAGTCGTCTTATTTCGAAGTCTACGCTCTTGTCTGTCTAAAATTTTAATCGGTCTTTCCTCATAAGACAAGTCTGGAGTCAATTGCAATGGCTCATGGCTCAGAACATGCGAAGGATTTGCTAGATACTTCCTCAACATCGAAACGTGAAATACATTGTGCACTCCGGCCAAATTCGGCGGTAGGGCTACACGATAAGCTAGTGTTCCAACTCTGTCAAGAATCTCGAACGGTCCAATAAATCTCGGACTCAGCTTACCTCTCTTCCCAAATCTCATAACACCCTTCATAGGTGCTATCTTAACAAATACATGATCATCTACAGCAAATTCAAGATCTCTCCTTCTCTTATCAGCATAACTCTTCTGACGACCCTGGGCGGTCTTCATTCTGTCACGAATCTTAACCACCACATCTGCAGTCTGCTGAACTATTTCTGGACCAAGTTCTGCTCTCTCACCAACTTCATCCCAATGAACTGGCGATCTGCACTTTCGTCCATACAAAGCTTCATAAGGAGCCATACCTATTGATGATTGAAAACTGTTATTGTAGGTAAACTCCACAAGTGGTAGTTTAGACTCCCAAGTCCCATGAAAATCAATCATACAAGCTCTCAACAAATCCTCTAATATCTGAATCACTCGCTCAGACTGGCCATCTGTCTGAGGGTGAAATGCAGTACTGAATAACAATTTCGTCCCCATGGCTGCATGTAAACTTTTCCAGAAGGACGATGTAAACCTCGGATCCTTGTCTGACACAATAGAAACTGGAATCCCATGCAAACGAATTATCTCCCTTATATAAAGCTCCGCATACTGCATCATGGAGAAAGTCGTCTTCACTGGTAAGAAATGTGCTGACTTAGTTAGTCGATCCACTATAACCCAAATGGCATTGGATCCTTTGACTGACCTCGGCAAACCAACAACAAAATCCATGGTGATATTCTCCCATTTCCACTCTGGAATGGGAAGTGACTTAAGCATCCCTGCTGGTCTCTGATGCTCTGCTTTCACCTGCTGACAAGTGAGACATTCTGATACATATCTGCGGATATCTCGTTTCATCCCTGGCCACCAATATAAAATTTGCAAGTCTTTGTACATCTTGGTACCTCCTGGGTGAATAGAATACGGAGATGCATGTGCCTCTGACAAAATATCCTGTCTGATTGAATCACCACTAGGCACCCACATTCTATCTTTGTATCTCACAATACCATCTGACACTGTGTAGAGAACACTGCCCTTCGCTTCATCTTTTAGTCTCCATTTCTGTAGTTGCTCATCTGAAGACTGTCCTGCTCGAATACGATCTAGCAAGGAAGATTTTACTGTCAGATTAGACAGCTTAGGAGCTTTGACCTTGCGATAAACTTCCAAGTCAAACCTTTGAATCTCATACTGAAGAGATCTCTGAGCTGATAAATGAGCTATGACTGCAACTTTTCTGCTCAATGCGTCTGCGACAACATTAGCTTTTCCCGGATGATAGCTAATTTCACAGTCGTAATCCTTAACCAGTTCTAACCAACGTCTCTGTCTCATATTTAATTCTTTCTGTGTGAAGAAATATTTGAGACTCTTGTGATCAGTGAAAATTTGACATTTCTCATCGTATAGATAGTCTCTCCAAATTTTCAATGCAAAAACAACGGCTGCTAACTCAAGATCATGTGTCGGGTAGTTTTTCTCATGTACCTTCAACTGTCTGGAAGCATAAGCTATGACCCGACCTTGTTGCATCATTACTGCTCCTAAACCGAGCTTAGATGCATCAGTGTATAACACAAAATCTCCTTGCCCTGATGGCATGGCTAACACTGGTGCTGAAATAAGAGCTTGCTTCAAAGTTTCGAAGCTCTTCTGACATTATCGCTCCACACAAACTTAGCATTCTTCTTAGTAAGTGAAGTGAGTGGCACTGCTATCGACGAGAATCCTTGAATGAACTTACGGTAGTAACCAGCTAAACCCAGAAAACTTCGGATCTCAGATGCATTCATTGGTTCAACCCATTCCTTGACAGTTGCTACTTTCGCTGGATCCACCTCGATACCACTACTAGATACTATATGACCCAAAAACGCTACCTTTTCCAACCAAAATTCGCACTTACTGAATTTCGCAAATAACTTGCGACTCTGAAGAATCTGTAAGACTATCCTCAAATGCTGGTTATGTTCTTCATGGCTCTTCGAGTATATGAGGATGTCGTCAATAAATACTATGACGAACTGATCAAGATACTGATGGAATACTCGGTTCATTAGATCCATGAAAATAGCTGGAGCATTCGTTACTCCAAACGGCATCACTAAGAACTCGTAATGCCCATACCGGGTCCTGAAAGCTGTCTTGTGGACATCTGCATCCTTCACTTTCAATTGATGATATCCTGATCGAAGATCTATCTTAGAAAATACAGTAGCTCCTTGCAATTGATCAAACAAATCTTCTATTCTAGGCAATGGATACTTATTCTTGATCGTCACCTTATTTAACTCACGGTAATCGATGCAAAGCCTCATGCTCCCATCTTTCTGTTTCACAAATAGTACCGGTGCTCCCCAAGGTGAGAAACTTGGGCGAATAAATTCCTTGTCCAGAAGTTCCTGTATCTGTTGCTTGAGTTCTAATATCTCAGCTGGAGCTAATCTGTATGGTGCCTTAGAGATTGGCATGGTACCTGGCATGAGATCGATGGCAAACTCCACTTCTCTATCCGGTGGAAGTCCTGCAACATCATCTGGAAAGACGTCTGGAAAATCTCTGACTACTGGAACATCTGATATAGATGGAGTGGTTACATCAGGTGCTGACACAATACTGGCCAAGAAAGCCTGACACCCTTTGGAAATCAATCTCCTCGCCTGTATACAGGAGATCATGCGAGGAAAATTCCTCCATCTAGCTGGGTCGAATAGAAACTGCTCCATGCCTAATGGTCTGACCAACACTGATCTTTTCTGAAAATCAATAAGAACTCGATTCTTTGTCAACCAATCCATTCCCAAAATGATATCAAACTCTGGCATTGGCAATATAATCAAATCTGCATACACCAAGTGACCCTGCAGTTCTAGATCAATATCTCTGACCACACTGGTGGCTAACAACTCTTCCCCTGATGGAAGTGTCACTGAAAAGTTCACGTCTAGGCCAATGGACTTGATGTCCAAATGATTAGCAAAGGTCTCTGATATAAAGGAGTGAGTGGCTCCTGAATCTATCAGTGCAGTTGTGGCTAATCTCTTTATGAAAATATTTCCTGAGAGATGTTAGCATAACACCAAACTTATATCCCAAAATACTAGCAATTAACTTTAAGCATAGTTGAAATCAATATATTCCAAGTCAATCTAAAATCTTACTAGTACACTAATAATCTCAAATAAAATTTCCACATGCAAGGCAAATAATACCGAGCTTAAATAGAAATGATTACCGGTCAGTAGTGTAGTGTCTGGGTTCGTCTCCTGTGCATGCATGGCGAATACCCTCCCTTGGGTTGGCTGCTTCCACTGAGGACACTGCTTCAGCATGTGATCCGTAGATCCACATTTAAAACACTTGCCTGATCCATACAAGCATGGTCCTGGATGCTGGCAGTTACACTTCGGGCACATTGGGAAAACAACGGGCCTCTGAGGCGCCCCCTGCTGTTGGATAGGACCCTTGCCCCTAGGTGGTCCTTGGTAAGGCTTCTTCCCAGGCTGCCCCTGAAAAGGTTTCTTGTACTGGGGTCGCTGATGCTGATGCTGTGGCTGCGGTGGTGCCTGGTAGGGCCTCTTGCCCAACCTATCAGTCTCAATGTCTCTCTGGTCTTGCTCCGCCGCCAGAGCTCCAGAAACGGCAGCTGTGTATGTAGTAAGGCCAGTTACTCTCACATCACGGCGCAAGACTGGCCGCAAACCACCCATGAAATGCCTCAGTTTTGCTCGAGCATCATTAGCTATGAGTGGCACAAAGTAGCAACCCTGTTCAAACTTTCTCACAAACTCAGCCACACTACTATCTCCCTGTCGTAGTGTCATAAATTCCGTAGTCAAACGGGCCTGTACCTCCTCAGTGAAGTACTTAGCGAAGAACATCTCTTTGAATCCATCCCAAGACAACATCGGCAATTTAACTTCCACCGATTCACTGTCCCACCATCGTCTTGCATCCCCTGCTAGGAGAAAAATGGCACATCGGACTCGATCCACATCCTGCAATTCCATATACTCAAAGATCACCTCTATAGACTTAACCCACTCTTCCGCCACCATAGGATTCGTAGTCCCTGAGAACTTCTGAGGATTCATCTTCTGAAATCTCTCGTACACTGCCTCCGGTTGAGTCCTCGGTCCTGTACCTCCTGCTGCTGGAGCTGGATTCCCCGCAACCTGTGCGAAGAACTGCGTCATAGCTGCAAGCATCTGCGCCTGCATATCTGGAGGTGGAGGAGGAGGAGTGGCTCTTTCCCCATCACGAGACTCTCGGTCCTCATCCCTAGCTCCACGGGCAATCAAACGTCTAGGAGCCATACTGTTCTAAAATTACCCAATACGTAAACCCAACATGCATATGAACATGATATAAATAACATAGGATTCACGTAACTGAACTTAAAAGTATGGACATGCTGAAAATAATAACTTAATGCATACTACACTAACATAAATCTTTGAAAACTTAAAACTTACAGACTTGAGATGTGACCTTATGAGCTTCTTGCGACTGGAAGTAGGCATAACCCTTTACAAGAACACCGCTCTGATACCAACTGTAACGTACCGTACTTTTACTACTTCAAATTTTGCGGAAAAATTAAAAATTTTCTTAAACATAAAATTTCATACGGTCGTCACTTGTCATTTAACTTAATAATATTAAAATCAACATTCCCAACTAATATTTTTCAACAAAGTACTTATTTCAAATCATCTCACATCCAACATAAAAACATAATATTTTAAAGTTTTCATAAAACATAAACATAGTGGTCCTCGGGTTTAGCCTTCCGCTCAGTCCAAGCCTGCCCCTTGGTCGCCACCTCATGTCTCCTCCTCAACGTACTCACCTGCATCGTTCAAGTCTAGTGAGTCTAAAGATTCAACACGTATAAACTGGGAATAACGAGTATTACATAATAAAACCACATACAACTTCAAAATATAACATATATACTTGAAACTTAAACTTTCATAATAACTTTGAACTCTCATAAACTTCTTTGAACTTGAACATACATACTTTGAAACTTGAACTTGCATAATAACTTGAACTTTCATAAACTTGAGCTTTGCATAAACTTTGAACATACATGCATACATAATATGACGTGCCATCACATAAACTTTTCTTTAAACATGCTTTCATACTTCAACATACTTAACTTCATCATTTTGCGTAGAGGATGTTTCAAAGCAAGTGACCCATAACATAATAAATGCTTGATCAGACAAACCATAGTACTGGGCTGACAGGGACATATCCACTGCCACATACATGAGATCCCTGTTCATAATTTAACAGGCCAGTTGATCCACGTTCATAATTTAACGCTTCACAACCACGATCTAACCCGTTCATAATTTAACGGGCGGATTGGTCCCCGTTCATAATTTAACGCTTTCCAATCTTAACTTCAAACCCGTTCATAATTTAATGGGGTGGAGAGGTCCTCGGCCACGTTCACCGACTTCCAAACCCATTCACTTTTGGTCATAAGACATTTAGCATACCTCAAAAACTTCATATATTTTCTTTGCACGTCATACATACTTACTTTGCATTGAGGGATTCGTTGGATGTCAATCGGGTCGTTGCTGCAACATACTAATATGAATACATAAACTTAACTTGTACAACTTAAACGTAAATGTCATGCTTAATCCCAAGCTAAATAAATTCTTAAAACATTCTATAATTTCCCATGACATAACCCTGTAAAACATCATATTAAACCATGGTATAAAACCTCAAATCAAACCTTAAATAATAAAAGAATATACCTAAAATCTGAAGGTACACGGACCCCGTCCCTAGGTCCGTATCATGGTCCGTGTCCGTGCGCTTAAAAATTGTTGTGATGAAATAAGAAGGCACGGACACCGTGCCTACCTCCGTGTCCGGGTCCGTGTCCGCTCTGTTCGACGAATTATTTTATGAAATTTTGCGACATGTCTATTCTCCCAATTAACACATAAGGCATCAAGATTCATCACTATGAGACCATTCTAGGACACCATAACAATGAACTAAACTTTTATAATCACCCTACAATTCATACGACCCAAAATATTGTCATTTATATTAAAGTTTATTTCTTACGATATCTTAATAATTCAAGCTCTTAACGACATGAATCAAAACCTCAAAAATACTCTAAACATCATTACTAACTTTCTTATATGCAGCAACGATCACCCGTCGATCCCCAACAAAGCCTGCAACATAAAAACTTCAAGAACATATTAAAATTCATAACT
The DNA here is from genome assembly GCF_025594145.1 of Primulina tabacum. Classification (NCBI taxonomy): domain Eukaryota; kingdom Viridiplantae; phylum Streptophyta; class Magnoliopsida; order Lamiales; family Gesneriaceae; genus Primulina; species Primulina tabacum. The sequence continues at coordinate 2,380,762 of NC_134566.1, forward strand.
TTCTTGAAACACGATTTGAGCAGTCATACTAAAAACTCCATAACTCACTCGTTTTTAATCCAAATAACTCGAATTTTATATCAAATCGAACGTATCAAAAAGATCTCATTTTTATAATTAAATTTTTTCTCAAAATATGTACCGAAAAATCGCAGTTTTCGAAAGAACAGCGAAACATGAGTTTTCGGATCTAAAAATAGCAGTCATACTAAAAACACCATAACTCACTCGTTTTTAATCCAAATAACTCGAATTTTATATCAAATCGAAGGCATCAAAAATTTCTCCGATTTTCACGTTGAAAGTTTCTCAAAATCAATACCGAAAAATCGCAGTATTTTACAGAACAGCAAAAACGTGAATTTGGTGATCCAAAATTGTTTCAAACTTGATCTAGACGTGATTGCTCAAACTTCTACGCATCACACATATAATTTTTGCATAAATAACAACACAACGCATAATATGACAAGATCGATGCATCAAGAACAGAATATATGTGCCTTTTGATATTTAAAAATACCGAAACGACGATACCGAAGCGGAGATGATACGGGAGACGATCCGGGACGAACTTAGCTCAATTTCTTCAAAGAAAACTTACTAAATATATGCTGGAAATTTTTAGAGGAGATGTGCTCGTTGAATGAAAAAAAAGAAGGAAGAAAATGAAATAAACAAATTGAGAGAGGAGTGTTTTAAAAACACAACCTTCTCTTTAGTCAAAAAGTTTAATAGCATGTTTTGTTTTGTGTTTTGTGTTGTGTGTGTGTACGTGTATATGTGTGTGTAAATGTGTGAGTGTGTGTGTGAGTCAAAGTGTGTGTGCTTGTGTGTTGATATATATATGTGTGTGTATATATACACCTACGTATATATAAACAATTGTAACATATGTATTTAATATACTAAAAAATTTTTTTAAAAACATTTAACATACTAATTTAAAATAAATCTCATATTAACCCCATTATAAATTTTAAATTTAAATAAGATGCACAAATACTACAACTTTAAAATTTTAAAATCAATTAATCATTTAAATAATTAAGCTCTTAAATTACTAAAATTAATTAAATTATTTAAAATACTCCATCCTTATCTTAAATAAAATATTGCATTAAAATTTACTAAAAAAAAATCGTCCCTATCTCCTTTCCTCGATCTCGCCTCGAATAATCGCCTGAAACATAAAACTCTAGAAAACATTTTAACATACATTAAATAAACATAAATAATTAAAATAATAAATTTCATAAATTAAATATATTCATGGATTTTACGTATACTATTTTGGGCTTTACATGCAGCCTGGTGTTGCAACACCAGTGGCAACACCAAAGGGATTGACCTGCAGTTTATATATATCTCTCTGGATGGCAGATAGGGAGGTACAATCGTCTCCTTCCTTGGAGTCACGTTCTCCACCAGTGTCTTCGTCACTTAAGCAAGCTGCCATGTTTTTATTTCTGCGAAGTCGGTTGGCACACTCATTTGCATAATGACCAAATCCGGAGCATTCTCGATATTGGACTGAATCAAGTTTCTTTACCTCTGGTCGACCCAATGCTTCATTCCTTGATCTAAAATTCTCTTGAGTAGGTGCAGACATTTTATTCCTTTCAAAAGGAACAAAAGAAGGTTTTGGTGTTGACACGATTTTCTTCTTGTCTCTCATTCTTTTCAAGTAGTCACCAAAATTCTTAGTAATCAAGGAGATTGACTCCTCACCAAGATCAGATTCATTTGCCTCTTAAATTAGGCTATTCATGGAGTCATCAGTTGTTTTGTAATTCAATGGCCTTTTCTTTATTTCTTTTCTGTAGGTCCAGATTCATCTCAAATGTCCGGAGTGAGCTAATCAAGTCTTCCAGGTTAAGTGTAGAAGTGTCTTTAGATTCGTCAATAGCACAAATTTTGATGTTGAAGCATTCTGGGAGGGATCTCAGGACCTTACTAACCAGTCTTTCATTCGACATAGGATCACCGAGACTAAAAGCCTCATTTGCGATGTCACGCAATCTTCGATCATATTCAACAATAGTCTAGTTCTCCTCCATTCTCAAGCTTTCAAATTTGGAGGTTTACAACCTGAGTTTGGTTCTGCGAACACTTTCATATCATTCGCAGTGCTTCTGAAGAATATCACATGCTTCTTTAGCAGAGATACAGTTGGTGATAAGGATGAACATGTTGACATCAATAGAGATGAATATAGCATTGAGCGCCTTTGAGTTAAAATTTGAGGTTTGGACTTCATCATTAAACCATGAACTCTCAGGTTTAACTCTACCATCCCCATCATCATCAACTGTTCTCGGTGGAGACCAACCATCTAATACTCGTTGCCATGCCCTTTATTCAATAGATTTCATGTACATCCTCATCTTGACTTTCCAGAGGGCATAGTTTGATCCATCCAAGACTGGTGATAAGCAATGCTAGAGGCTAACATATCCATCAAGTTTTTAGTGTATTTCCTGTAAAAACAGCAGAAGGCCAGAATCAGTCATTTAGTGTATCAAGCGTAAGCTCTGATACCACTTGTAAGGGCTGTAGCTCATAAATGTTCATGAAATATTTAATAACTAATGTATCAGAATTTGGGGTTGTGCTCAGGTGTTGTCAACACCAGTACACAACACTGCAGCGGAAATTAATTATGAACACACATGAATAATTTTATTGAATAAACAGAGAGCAGACGTATATCATGCACAAATACGAATACTTGTGCGATGCCTCATGGCAAAAATTCACTAGAAAATATGTGATCCATTTACACCCAACAATGCTAGTGAAAATATCAAAACTAAATTCCTTGACACACCAAGGAATTAAATATCATCAAAATAAATTACAACTAAAACCGAGATGCGTAAACTAAAAAACGTAATGCTTAAAACCAAACAGAACCACTCGACGATCAACACTCTGCGTCAGTGTTGTTCTTCGAGTGTTGTCAACATCAAACAACAACACGTGATTATGTGAGTCGATCACTTAAACTCTTCACGCGAAAATCTTCCATTCCGAAATTTAGCAACAACGTAGTTATTCTTTTTTTCACCTTTTTTCAATATTCGATCATCATATTTATATTACTTCTTGACCTAGATCTTCATAGATACTCCATACTTATAAACAAGGAAACAAGAGTTTAATTAGAATCAAACTCTACACAAGATTGATATATTATATCTTATGGATAATTTCTCAAATTATATTCAATAATTCCCAAAAATACGATTAAGTATATCTAGGGAAACAAATCATTAAATTAGTCTAAAAATGAAAAATAAAATATTAATTAATTTGGAATCCAAGATTCCTTTCAAAGTTCAACCTCATTAGGCTGAATCACATGAGACAAATTGAGTTCATACTTGTGCAACATAGACACATGAAACACATCGTCGATGCCAGACAATGACTGTGTCAACTCTAACCAATAAGTGCAAGTCCCAATACGCTCAAAAATCTCGTAAGGGCCGAAAAATTGAGGTGACAACTTACCTCTCATACCAAAACAAACACCACCCTAAATGGTGAAATTTTCAGAACACAAAATCTCGGACTTGAAACTCTAGAGGTTTTTGCGTTTATTAGCATAACTGGCTTGCCAATCCTGCACATCTTTCATTATCTGACGAATCAAGTAAAATTTATCATGCATTTCTTGAACAATATCAGGTCCAGTAAATTGTTTTTCACCAAAATAATCCCAACAAAGAGGAGATCGACATCGTCTGCCATACAAAGGCTCGAAAGGAGCCATAACAATAGTCAATTGAAAACTATTATTATAATAAAATTTAACTAATGGTAAAGCTTTCTGCCAACTTTCTTAGAAATCCATAACTATAGCTCGAATCAAATCCTCGAATGTCTGGATCGTACACTTTATCTGACCATATGTTTGAAGATGATAAGCAGTACTCATCGCAAGTCTTGTACCCATTTATTTTTGGAAACTAGTCCAAAATTTTGATGTGAATCGAGGATCACGATATGAGACTATTGTAACTGGAACTCCATATAGTCTGACTATATTCTCTATATACAAAAGAGTCATCTTCTCGTACGAACACGTTCTCTCATATGGAATAAAATGAGCCCATTTAGATAATCTATCGACCATTACCCAAATGGCATCGAAGTGAACCTTTAGGTTGGATACTATAATGAGTGCAGTGAACTTCTTTAAGGATGGTTGTACGCAATTCAATAATATCAGGAACAAATAACCTTCCGTTCAAAGGAAGAGAATCATCTGAATGAATTGTGAATCCAGATTGATGTCCTAGAGATACTGACTTATAAGGTTTCTGAACTTGATCATCAGTTTTCTGATCTGAGTTGATAATCTGAATCAATTTTGGTTCAATAGAAATATGAGATATACAAATGTCATTTCCTTGAATTTGAAAATACAAATAAGAGGTGTAGATATCCTCACTCAACTGAGAAATATGAACAATAGATAAATTAGCATAAGAAACTTTACGATTCAAAACATCAACATAATGTTAAGGAACATTCACTTTCCCTGACTGGTATTGGATATCACAATCATAATATTTCAAATGATCAATCCAACGTCTATGTCTCATATTTAGATCTGATTGAGAAAATAGATATTTTTTCAAAATTTTTGATCCGAATAGATTACAAATTGCTCTCCAAAGAGATAATGCCTCCAGATCTTGAGTGCAAAGACAATAACAACAAATTCTAAGTCATGAACATGTATTTAAATTTTTGTGTGGTTTCAACTGACGAGAAGCATATGTTACAACTCAGCCATGTTGCATCAAAACATAACCTAAACCTTGATTTGTTGCATCCATTCAAAGATTTTCCACACCAAAACTGACATCGCTCTCTTTAAATCATTTACTAATATCTGACCCATGTGATGCATAGATTACTAATATCTGACCCATGTACTGCAAGAACTTTTAAAATTTGTAAGTATGATTATATAAATAATTAATTAAAATTCTTGATATAATGAATCTATTTAATTTTCATGTAAATTTTTTTGATACATTTGAGATCATATTCAAATAAGGATACAATCACACCGTCAATATTGATTGCGTGAAATATTTACTAATAAAAAACATTAAAAAATCATATATTATTTATCGATAATAAATGTAAAAAATAAAAAAAATATTTTTCAAAAATTAAAAAAATCATTTATTAGATGAGAATTTTGAGTAAAAATTTTATTTATTTTTTAAATATTTTAAAAAAATTATACTAAAGTTCTAATAATAATAATACTAATGTATAAACAATCAATATACCAAAAATTCATAATAACATTTTTCACTAAAAAGTTGAAAAACATAATATTATATAAAAAATTTATAGTTTATTTAATATTTTAGAGAGCATGAATAATTAAATATATATAAGTAACACAAAACCAAAAATTATAAGCGAAATTAAACGAAACGATACGATCGATGCAAACATTTAAGAGAAAGTTATTTATACTCTATTGTTTTTAAAATACACTTGATATTTGTTATTTCCTTTTTTAGTAACTGTGGGTCCCTCGACTTCCACAGTAATTATCATGTATTAGTTAATTTAATTACTATTTTAACTCTACAGCGGAAAATGTTTTTTTAATATACGACGACACGAGCTCAAATAAAAGTTTACTTTCCAAAGGTACTCGGTATTATATTATAAAAATATAATTATTAGCCAAGACACCACAATTTACACATTGTTTACTAACTTCATACATATATATATTGTAAATTTATGTCACAACAAAATAAATCATCATATATTAGTTTAGATGCATATCATATTACATATTAATGCTAGAATAATATTACATAACAAAATACTTCGAGCCTATCTATAGTTCGACGATAATATTCTTAGTTCATTGCATATCTCCTCTCATAAGGCAAATGGGAACATATACTGTCCAGGTGACTCTCACTGCGACGGATGGTATCACAGGCTCTCTCCCCAACTCCACTAGTAAACCAGGACAGTCATAAAACACTTCTTCTACCAATGTCAACAATCCATCTATGAGCATCATTCTATATGAGCTCTCCTAAGACCAGTCATCTCCCAATAGAACTATGTATGCCATCTTTCCCTGATTACCAACCACACATAGAAGATAACCGCCCCTGAGGGGGTGAGTAATAACCCAATATATTAAAACCGAAATAAAAACGACATGTACTATAATAAATGATAAATGGATGCAATGCATGATCAGGGGAAATCCACATGCAGGGTAAACAGAATAACGGAAACTGCACAATCGGTAAATGCAGCGTAATAATAGCTCGAGCAACAGGCAAGGCTCAACTACACTACCGTAGTGACCACTCTTCTGCCAGTCTACTACCGTGCGCCGGTCAGCTCGCCAGGGACTACAAACATACTGCATCTTATCATCCTACAACATCTCTCGTGCTAGTTGCAGCTCTGTATCATCCCAAATATATCACCTCGATCATACACACAAAATATCAAAAAGGTCATCAATAGGATCGAGGTTCAAAATGAAATGCAATGTCATGTCATGCATCGATGCTACATATATATACATAAAATACATGTGTGTAAAATATATTTTATTTTCGCGCATCGATGTTTATGTAATACACAAATAATTCACATAGACAAATCATCCAAATTCAACAAATATTAAATTTTACGAGTACCAGTTGTATATTACCCGGTAGTAATCTTTTTTTTATTTTGCTAATCCGACAATGAGGTGGATTAACTTCAGAGGAAAATTATTCTACAATAATGACGTACACATGTATCAACACTTTATACACAAAAATGTTATTTTAGCTATAAGGTCTGATTTCAACTTATTACTTTAAAGCTATTGTTTTACTCAAAAGTTCATTATCTATCCCTTTAATATGATGTCAAAATGCTGAAGTTCTCATATATTTATATATATATATATAAATATAGTCCATATTACTAATACTATGTTTTAGGCACATACATAAAACAAAAGTTTATAGTTATTATACATATTAGATTGTACTTTTGGCTCATTCAAGCAATATCTAGATACATTAATATTATATCTTTAAAGTAGATAAAATACAAGTAATGAAATATTTCATACCTTCTCCGAGAGCTTCCAATAATGCTGGAGAGTTGTTTCACTTTGTTTGTTATTATTTTATTATTATTATTATTATTATTATTATTTGAAGGGTTCAGTTCTATGTTAGAAAAGTTTTTCTTCCCTTCTTTTTATAGAGGCTTCTTCCTTCCTTAGTGTATAGGTAAAGTGTGACATCCTGTCTTGAAACTACACCTCAAGGAATGCCACATTCCGTAATAATACCTCATAAGAGAATTCTGTCTCTTTAGAAGTATCACAGACAGTAATAAGAACTATTAAAGAACTTTATTAGCAGAAGCGAAGCGTACAAGTACTAGTAAATTACGATAAAGTTTTACATGTCTAAACTAACATAGACGGTAAGAGTGACAATGACGTAAACATTTCAGACAAACTGACTCATAGATTAAATGACTTATTATGCCTTCCAGCAATTTATTTCGGACAACAACTGGCTGATCATACATCGACATTTCTTTCTTTATCCAAATCCTGGTTACCTGGCTCTAGAAATACAATAGATAAAGTAAATAGAGAGGTTGAGTCTTTAAGGACTCAGTGAGAATTAAATAAAAATCAATATGATGTTAAATTTAACAGAATGATATAATAGACAATAGGGCGAGCATCTGACAATATGAATGCACAAGATAGAAAATATGAGTAGCAAGAATAACGAGCCAAGTGAACTAATATACCTGGACCAAAGTCACGTTGTTCAATGGAATCAATCTCCAGACCAAAGTCCGTTGTCCAGGGCTCCGTCTTGGTCAATCATTTTATCATTCAATCATTCGTTCATTCATTCGTTGATTAACCAAGACCTTATTTGGTGAAAGTTCGATAAGAATCACACTTAGTGTGATGATATTACAATGAGAGCTTTTCAGTGAAGCATTCCATCATTATGTAATAACAACAATGAGTAAATTGAGTAGAATAATTTTGACTATGATGCGATCAAGATGATAGATTTGATTGGTAAAAAGGATATATACATGATTGATGATTTATCATGATAGAAGGAGTGGCCATCGAAATGATGCATCAACGAGATTAAGAGATACAATAATTATGCACAAGCCCAAAAAATCAATAAAACATGGCAAATATCATTTAATAAAATATCATATCATAATTTGCAGGCCAACTGCCAAAGTTATAGGAAGAACGGTAAAAGTAAATTCCTCACTTTGAGACTTAATATAGATGAAAGTGAGAGTTTCAAGTTCAAGTCAATCCTATTGACCAATATTATTATCATTAGTATAGTAAACACTTTTTGATATAGATTATCCTTAAATTTTTACCAAAATAAAGAATATAACTTTATAAACTTTATTTATTGACTAAAAGTTCATAAAAAAAATATTTTATTTATTTATTTAATATTTATTTGTCAAAATTATTTTCTAATAGTCAAAACTATCTTTAAAATTTACAATAATTAATATTTGACTCAAAAAATTATAATATTTCCTATAACAACTCTTATTATAATATTAACTGAAAAAAATTCAAAATAGGTAATATTTGAAATTATTTTATCATTAATCAATATATATAACATTTAATATATAACTCACAAAAATCATATAAATAACTTGTGAGTCGAAAAATTATAAAACTTCATAGCTACTTCCAATTATATATTTTTCAAGTATTGAAGGCTATGAACATTTATATAAAGGTTTATATGATCATATAGATAGTATATCATATCCGAAAATCATAGTATTTCCCTTTAAAAATTCACAATAAATGCAATACTCATCCAAAATTTACGAAACATGTACAGTAGCCTGGAATCATACCAAGAAACGTTCGGAAAATGAAATTTTTGTTTTTCACCGACGCGTGCACCACACGCGCCGACGACGGCGGCGCGTGACCCCGTCTGGCCACCACGTGCGGCCCATATTTCTCCAGTAGATGTAAAAACTTATTTCCTACAACTTTTATGTATTAACTTTTCTCTAAATCCTAGCTGAAACATGCCAGAAACGTAAAAAAAACAGTAGCTTATACTCCTACTTTGACCATCGAAAAACACTATTTCCGGTGCCGATTCTGGGAAACTACTGACATGGGTGAGAACTATGACACACAATGAAAAAATTTCATGCTTGGACTAAGGTATAATACGATCAAGAAAAGGACGAAAATTGGGAGTGAAAACAGTACCTGAAAAACAAGTTTTCCGGCACTATTCCCTTCCCGGTCAGTAGCGATTTCTGAATTTTAACGAAAAATCGGCTGATGATTTTTCGACACCTCCTTTTGTGGTATATTTCTGGGTAAGTTGAGAGTGTTGTGGAATTTTTATAGAATATTTGGAAGGGTTTTGGGTATATAAAGATATTTTTGGCCCTTTTTCTCTATTCTTTGAGTTATAAACTCTCACCACTCCACCCTATACTAGACCCACTCCTTAAACTCAAAATTTCAGGCTGAGAACTCTTGAAATTCCTGAGGTGAAGGGTGCATTTTATAGGCAATGATCAAGACTTATCTCCAATCTATGATGAACAAATCTCGATCACCGGTTGGGCAAGAACGGAGATGGTGTGTTGGTTAAGCAACTATGATGATGGTATGTAGATATGTATGCATGTATGAATGTGTATATATAAATATAATATATGAGATATTTCATTTATTTTTATATATATTTAAAATATAATAATTGATAAATTTTAGTAATTATAATATATGCAAATACCATTTAAGTTATGGGGTGCTACAATCTCCCCACCTTCAAGGAATATGGTCTTCAGATTCAAATAGCTCTGGGTATTGTTGTCTAATATCCTCTTCTTTCTCCCAAGTGGCTTCCTCAATGTTTTGGTTCCTCAAGAGTACTTTGACGAGTTGAACTTGTCTATTGCGAAGTTCTTTGATTTTCTGGTCAAGTATCCGAACATGTTGTTCCTCGTATGTCAAATCTCCTTCTAGGGTTAAATGTGCAGGGTCCTCTATGGGTGTTGAGTCAGTGAAGCATTTTCTTAATTGGGATACATGAAACACGTTATGTATTCCAGATAGTGTCTTAGGTAGATGGAGTTGGTAGGCTGCAGGTCCTATTCTTTTCAGAATTTCAAAGGGACCTACGAATCGAGGTTGTAACTTTCCTTTTTTTCCTGCCCTTCAGATTCCCTTCCTGGGAGATATTTTGAGGAGCACTTGATCTCCCACAGCAAATACTAAGTTCTTTCTTCTTTTGTCAGCATAGCTCTTTTGTCGACTTTGGGCTAATTGTATCCTTTGCTTGATGACTTGTACTTTATCAATTGCCTCTTGTCTAATATCTGGTTTTATGGAACGAGTTTTTCCATCTTTGGTGCACCGCCATTCTTCAAGATCCCAGTTCAGAGGGGAACGACATTTTCGTCCATATAAAGCTTCATAAGGAGCCATTTGAATTGTAGCCTGGTAGCTATTATTATATGCAAATTCTATAAGGGGTAGATGATTTCCCCAGCTGTCTCCAAAATCTAAAACACAGGTGCGGAGTATATCTTCCAAGGTCTGGATAGTTCTTTCAGATTGTCCGTCTGTCTCAGGGTGCGATGATGTGCTGAAATTCAACTTTGTCTCAAGGCATTCCTGAAGCTTCTTCCACAATCTGGATGTAAATTTTGGATCTCGGTCTGAAACAATTGTTGAGGGTATCCCATGCAAACGAATGATTTATTTTTGGTATAGACCAGCTAGTTTTTCCACTCCATATTTACTACTTATTGGAATGAAGTGTGCGGATTTTGTTAAACGGTCCACCACAACCCAGATACTATCATAGCCTCCTTTCATAAGAGGTAACCCTAACACAATATCCATGGTTACATGATCCCATTTCCACTCAGGAATGGGGAGAAGTTGTAAAAGACCTGATGGTCTTTGATGTTCTGCCTTCACCATTTGACATGTAAGGCATTTCCTTACGAAATCTGCAACATCTCGTTTCATGCCTTTCCACCAAAAGTTTTGTTTTAAGTCTTGGTATATTTCGGCTCCTCCAGGATGGTTGGTGAATCGAGATCTATGAGCTTCTTCCAAAACTTCCTCTTTTAATGAGACGGGTACATAAATCCGTTTACGATAGCAAAATATACCCTGAGGGTTGGTGGTGAAATCAGAATCTTGCCCTCATTTGGTCTTTTTTGGCTTAATTACATCGGGGTCAGTGTCCTGACTTTGCTTGATTCTGGTGTTGAATTCTGGTTCGACTCTTAGTCCTGCTAGATGACCACGTGAAAATATGTGTAACAAGTTTTTTGTCTTGACTTGGTTAGTTTTTTTTCCACCAAGATGGGCTATACTGGCTCTACTCAAAGCATCTGCCACCACGTTGGCCTTCCCTGGATGGTATAGTATAGAGCAATCATAATCTTCTAGGAATTCCATCCATCGACGTTGCCTCATATTTAACTCCTTTTGAGTAAATAAATACTTCAAACTCTGGTGGTCAGTATAAATGTCAAAGGTCGCACCGTATAAATAATGCCACCATTTTGTTATGGAAAATACTATTGCACCCAACTCCAAATCATGAGTTGGATAGTTATTCTCATGAATCTTTAACTTCCTTGAAGCATAGGCAATGACCTTCCCATTTTGCATCAATACACAGCCCAATCCTTCTTTGGAAGCATCAATGTAAACCGTGAACCCTTATGTTCCTTCTGGTAGGGTTAAGACTGGGGCGCTAGTAAGCATCTTTTTTAGCACCTGAAAGCTTTCTTCACACCTTTGGTTCCATTGGAACATATTATCTTTGCGAGTAAGTTGGGTTAGTAGGGCTGCAATTTTCGCAAAGTCTTGGATGAATCTACGATAGTATCCTGCTAAGCCAAGAAAGCTTCAAACTTCGGTTACATTGCTTGGTTGTCTCCACTGCATTATTGCATCTATCTCTGTAGGATCTACTTCAAGACCATTCCCTGAAATTATGTGGCCCAAGAATGTCACCTTATCCAACCAGAACTCACATTTGCTGAGTTTAGCATACAATTGATTTTCCTTTAGTGTTTGGAGAACTGTCCTAAGATGATGTGCATGCTCTTCCTTGCTTTTGGAGTAAACAAGAAAATCGTCAATGAAAATGACTACGAATTTATCTAAATAGGGTTGGAAGACTCGATGCATCATATCCATGAAAGTAGCTGGCGCATTTGTCAATCCGAACGGCATCACTAAAAATTCGTAGTGACCATACCGAGTGTTAAAAATAGTCTTCGGTATATCCTCTTGTCGGATCCACAGCTGGTAGTATCCTTGCCTTAGGTCCAACTTCGAATAAACTTTGGATCCTTGAAGAGCATCGAACAGTTCGTCAATACGCGGTAGTGGATACTTGTTCTTTATAGTGACATTATTTAGATCTCGATAATCGATGCATAGCCTTAAGGTGCCATCTTTCTTTTTCACAAATAATACCGGGGCTCCCCAAGGGGATGAGCTGGGTTGTATGTATTTTCGGTCAACAAGCTCTTGTAATTGGATCTTTAATTCTTTTAATTCTGCAGGTGCCATTCGATATGGGGTCTTGGACTTGGGCATAGCTCCGGGTGATAGCTCGATGGAGAACTCAATCTCTCTTTGCGGAGGCAAGGAATTTATTTCTTCCGAAAAAACCTCGGGAAAGTTTTGAACAACAGAGATTTCAGATACCTTAAGTTGATCATGTGGCTTATTGATTAGATAAGCTAGAAATCCCTTTCCTCCTATTTTAATGATAGCCTGAGCTTCTTTGGCAACTTTTGGTGTTACGGGAAAAGACTCCACCTTGTGGTTTCCAAATTTCGTGTTTCCCAAATTTGAGAGTTTTACTTTTTTGGAATAACAATCTAATTGCGCTTGGTATCTAAACAACTAGTCCATCCCTAAAATGACATCGTAACCTTGTATGGGGAGCTCAATTAAATCAGCCACATATGTTTCCCCATCAATTTCTAGAGGAAAGTCTTTTTAAAGAATTTCACTAAGTAACTTATCTCCCATTGGTGAACTAACTTCCAGGATATATGGTAGCTTTACAGATGGTGTCTCTAGATGGTGAACAAAAGTGCTAGAAATAAAGGAGTGTGTCGCTCCAGGATCAAATAAAACTTTTCCATTTTTTGAAAGCAGAAGAATTGTACCTTCAACTACAGCAGTTGGATCGATATCGTCTTCATTTCCTGTGAGTGCAAAAACTCTGGCTGGAATCTTCCGTTTTTGAGCAGTTGGAGCTGGTAAAGGCCGAGATTTTTGTGGACATTCTTGAATACGGTGTTGATCACTTCCACAAACCAAGCATTTCCCATTCTTTCTCCAGCATTTGTCTTCGTTGTGATTAGCTAACACACAGTATCGCATCTTTGCTTGTTAGTTCCTTCTCGAAAATTTTGTTTTGATGGTCCTTCTTTCTTGCCATGCTGAATCTCGTTTCCATATCTCCTCTTCTTTTGGTTATTTTCGGGAAAATTGGGGTTACGAGATCTTTTTTCTTCTTCTTCTCTCTTAAGGAGTGTTTTGTTTCTGATTCCACTCGTAGAGCCTGGTTGACTGCGATATTATAATCGGTTACTTAAGAGGATAGCGTTGACCAGCGGATCTCTAGTTTTAACCCTTCTACGAACTTTCTCGTCTTCCTTGGTTCGTCTTCCATGAATTGAGGGGCGTAGTGAATCAAGCGGTGAAACTCAGCCTCATACTGAGCTACTGTCATAGATCCTTAGGCCAGATCCATGAACTTCTTTTCTCGAGTGTTTCGTACAACTTGGGTAATATATTTTCCTTCGAATTCTTTTGTGAAGTTATCCCATGTTCTGGGGGTATTGTTTCGGTTCCACTGATGATCTGTGACTCTCCACCAATTGTATGCAGCATCCTCGAATTGGTAGGTAGATAGATTTATTTTTTTGTTCATCAGAGAAGTTATGAACGGAAAATATCTTCTTGATCTTGGTCAGCCAAGACTCAGTTTGGGTTGCATCCGGGGTCCCATGGAACCTTGGAGGATTGAATCGAAGGAAGCGTTCAAAGGTCCGATCGCCCGTATCCTGGTTCCTTGGTGGATTCTGGAAATACTGAAAGAATTGTTGCATCATTTCGAGTATATGGCGATGATTATATTCTTCTTGTGGTATGCGCTCCTCTCTACGCTGATGATTTTGCTATTCTTGGCTCCTTGCTTGGTTGCTTCCATTCGAATATGCCATGAAGTTGCTATAGTGGGAATTTTCTTTCATAAATAAGAATTTGTGCAATAACAGTTTAAGCTAATCAATAACACATACCATGATATAATTATCATATCACAAAAGCAGTCATCATTTATAGAGAAAAATCAATAACTACTGGAGAATTTACCATCCAGTCAGAAAAGTTATCACATCAAATAATTTTCTAGACCTACTAATACGATATATCGTTAATTGATAAAAAACAAAAGGTGATGATTTTTTTTCATGAAAACAATACAACTAATAATCAAAGTCTAGAACAACTCCTCAGTGGTAACGGTCGACTCGGCGACAGATGCAACCTCATCATCTGATATCTCGATGATAACATCATCAGAAATATCTCCAAGCAAAGGTAAAGGGTCCTCTCCCCAAAATGGTCCTAGCTGCACTATCAATGGCGGCTTATAGGAAACTCCTCTGGGTCAGACTCGTACTCGGGGTCTGTCAGCCACCCATCCTCCTCTAAATCTTGTGGTAATGGGGGTAACTCGAGCTCCTGAAGTGGAAGAACTGGTGGATCAGAAAGAGGAACAACTGGTGAGTCAGCAAATGGAATGACTGGTGGTGGATCAACTGGTGGGACGAGTGGTGGATCAACAGCTAGGTGCTCGGTAGGAATGTTGCTAGGTCCTGCTCCATCTCGAAGGCTGGTAATACTTGCTAACACTGGCTCTAACCCATAAATAGCATAGTCGAACATAGTTCAAACCTGAGTAAGAATATAATCAAAATGAATCTCAGAGTAATACTCTGCTCTCTGCAGGGCTCTCACCTCTCGATCAACAAACCCGTGTAACTCAGACAGACTCAAGATCATCATATCTCTCTCATATACCGCTCGACCTATGTCACCCCTATAGGGTGGAATCTGTCTCATCAGTGCATCATCCAAGGGAGTGGGATAATACTACGGAATCCCCAAGGCATCAATGTGCCATCTATAAATAACTAACTGGTTCCTCATGTGTTGATTCTCTCAAGTTAAACGATAAATCTACTCTTCAAAAAGGACTCGATCAGACGCCCTAGCGGCCCTCACTCTATCGCGATCCTCAGCAATCTGAAGAGTAACATGGTCGGGATAATACGATAAACCTCGATCTCCAGGTGTGAAAGTCAAGGTCGCAGAATTTGTACGGACATAAATAGTGTGTAAACGACCTCCCTGGCTACTGGTAGAGTCGGACATCCTATGATAAATTAATAAATTTATGGAAACAATAATTAGTGATTAGCATATATTAAAAGAATTATAATAAATTTTTTTTATCCTTTCTAGGTAACCTATCCTAGCCTGATGCAGCTCTGATACCACCTCTGTGACACCTTGTCTTGAAACTAGACCTCAAGGAATGTCACATTCCCTAATAATACCTCATAAGAGAATTCTGTCTCTTTAGAAGTATCACAAGCAGTAATAAGAACTATTAAAGAATTTTATTAGCGGAAGCGAAACGTACAAGTACTAGTAAATTACGATAAAGTTTTACATGTCCAAACTAACATAGATGGTAAGAGTGACAATGACGTAAACATTTCGGACAAACTGACTCATAGACTAAATGACTTATTATGCCTTCCAGCAATTTATTCCAGACAACAACTGGCGGATCATACATCGACATTTCTTTCTTTATCCAAATCCTTGTTACCTGGCTCTGGAAATTACAATAGATAAAGAAAATAGAGAGGTTAAGTCTTTAAGAACTCAGTGAGAATTAAATAATAATCAATATGATGTTAAATTTAACAAAATGATATAATAGAAAATAGGGCGAGCATCTGACAATATGAATGCACAAGATAGAAAATATGAGTAGCAAGAATAACGAGCCAAGTGAACTAATATACCCGGACCAAAGTCACGTTGTTCAATGGACTCAATCTCCAGACCAAAGTCCGTTGTCCAGGGCTCCGTCTTGGTCAATCATTTTATCATTCAATCATTCGTTCATTCATTCGTTGATTAACCAAGACCTTATTTGGTGAAAGTTCGATAAGAATCACAATTAGTGTGATGATATTACAATGAGAACTTTTCAGTAAAGCATTCCATCATTATGTAATAACATCAATGAGTAAATTGAGTAGAATAATTTTGACTATGATGCGATCAAGATGATAGATTCGATTGGTAAAAAGGATATATACATGATTGATGATTTATCATGATAGAAGGAGTGGCCATCGAAATGATGCATCAACGAGATTAAGAGATATAATAATTATGCACAAGCCCAAAAAATCAATAAAACATGACAAATATGATTTAATAAAATATCATATCATAATTTCCAGGCCAACTGCCAAAGTTATATGAAGAACGGTAAAAGTAAATTCCTCACCTTGAGACTTGCTATAGATGAAAGTGAGAGTTCAAGTTCAAGTCAATCCTATTGACCAATGTGATTATCATTAGTATATAGTAAACACTTTTTTATATAGATTATCCTTAAATTTTTACCAAAATAAAGAATATAACTTTATAAACTTTATTTATTGACTAAAAGTTCATAAAAAAAATTATTATTTTTTATTATTTAATATTTCTTTGTCAAAATTATTTTCTAATAGTCAAAACTATCTTTAAAATTTACAATAATTAATATTTGACTCCAAAAATTACAATATTTCCTATAACAACTCTTATTATAATATTAACTGAAAAAAAATTCAAAATAGGTAATATTTGAAATTATTTTATCATTAATCGATATATATAACATTTAATATATAACTCACAAAAATCATAATAAATAACTTGTAAGTCGAAAAATTATAAAACTTCATAGCTACTTCCAATTATATATTTTTCAAGTATTGAAGGCTATGAACATTTATACAAAAGTTTATATGATCATATAGATAGTATATCATATCCGAAAATCATATTATTTTCCTTTTAAAATTCACAGTAAATGGAATACTCATCCAAAATTTACGAAACTTGTACAGTAGCCTGGAATCATACCAAGAAACGTTCGGAAAATGAAATTTTTGTTTTTCATCGGCGCGTGCGGCGCGTGACCGCGTCTGGAAACCACGCGCGGCCCATATTTCTCCAGTAGATGTAAAAACATATTTCCTACAACATTTATGTTTTAACTTTTCTCTAAATCCTAGCCGAAACATGCCAGAAACGTAAAAAAAACAGTAGCTTATACTCCTATTTTGACCATCGAAAAACACTATTTCCGATGCCGATTCCGGGAAACTACTGACATGGGTGAGAACTATGACACACAATGAACAACTTTCATGCTTGGACTAAGGTATAATACGATCAAGAAAAGGACGAAAAATGGGAGTGAAACCAGTACCTGAAAAACAAGTTTTCCGGCACTATTCCCTTCCCGGTCAGTAGCGATTTCTGAATTTTAACGAAAAATTGGCTGATGATCTTAGAAATAGTACCGGATTCCTCTAAACTCTCGGGAGATCTTAGAAAAATTCAAAAGACGGTACAAAATTAAGGTAATATGTTGTATTATGTACCACAAAATGTGGAGAAAATCCTTAAAAACCAGGAAGAAATTTTTGGAATATTAAATGATATTCGAACAAGAATTCAAATCCTAGAATAACATCCAAGTTCTAGTAAGAGAACTTCATAAGGAAGGTTACCACCATCTTTTGGAACTGAACCCTTGTTACATCAACAAGGAAAGACCAAAGTAGTGTCAAAACCTTTGACTGAAGAAGAAGAAATGATCAATCTAATTAAATCTGTCTCAGAAAAGAAATTAATCTGATGACAACTTTAGAAAAGATTGGTCTAAAGGATCTACAAGAGCTTGCAGAATCTTTTGCAAATCTCAAAGTCGTAGATCTAAAGATGAACATAACGGGAGGTGAACCACTTTCTATAACCTGGTCATCTTCTCAGGAACCACCAAGGGAAAGTGTGGGATCTCAGAATATAAATATGAGAGAATCTCAACCCGATTTCCATACTAGTGGAGAATCACACCCAACAAGAACAAGGACAAGGAGAAATCAAATTCCCATGCACGAAACACTCTATGGGAAAACTGTTTTAGAACCTATACATCCTTATGGGGTTATGCTTAACCTTGATGTACTAGATTTTCAAAAACAGAGAAGATCTCATAGACGACTGGACATCTGCTATGAGAATCGCCGCGGGAACACTAGATCTCAACAGAGAAGGATTCATTAAACTTTTAGAAATGAGTCTTATGGGATCAGTTAAAATTTCTTGGGACATGACTTCATTAGAAACCAAAGAGTCAGTCCTAGCTGGAGAATCTCTTAGTGAGATAGTTGGAAAAATGACTATCCTATTTAAAGCACAATTTATAGGGGTAGACTATTTTAATAGTCAAGATACAGAGAAGAGGAAAAAATATACTCAAGCTCTGTATAGGCTTGAATTACATGACATATGTTTAGTGGATGAATATATTATGTTATTCACTAAATATAGATGGAATTCAGGGGTCGAAGAAAATATAGCTATGTAGATTTTCTTCGCCAAAATGTCGAGTCCCTGTAGAGAAATGCTTATAAGGGAATATGTCCCTGGCAATCCAGATACATTGGCACGAAGAGCCTCTTTTCTCAAAGGAAAATTGGCAGAATAGTGTCATATGACAGTATTACAAAAGAATTACTAACGCTTAAGGGGTATCAATAAAAGAACTCATTTGTGTTGTAAAGAAAATGATCTTCCAACAATTATTGGAAGTAAACCACAGAAGCACAAGAGTAAAAATTTTAGGACTCATCCTTATGCTAGAAGTGGAAGAAGTTCTTGGAAACCAAGAACAGTATGGTCCAGACAGAAAAACAGATCTTACAAATCTGGACAAAGAAGTTGACCATCAAGAAGTAGGATATTATCCCAAGCATCGAGTACCTCCCGAAGCACAGGAAGAACACCTACAAAGAAAACTTTCAGAAGAGCTTATACTCGAGCTAATGAACGTTTTAAAGATTGTAATTGCTGGACATGTGGAGCAAGATGTCATATCTCAACCAATTGTCCAGAAAATGAAAAAAGAGGTATTTAACGCTTCGATCCAACCCCGGATATTGAAGAAATAGTTTATTACCAAGATCTTATTCAGGTATACCAATTTGAGGACATTGCCTCAGATGAAAGTATATATGAAGAAGAAGAAGTCTTGAGTCAAGAAGAATCTGGTGGAACTGAATCGGAATCTGACTGAAGACGAGGTGTTTCGACACGAAACACATGAAGATTTGTCTTGATTCCTTAGCCAGACAACAATATCTCATAATATGGTCCAAAAAATTATGAGAAAAAATCCTAGTCTACAGAGATATCAAGGATTCTCTACAGGACAGGTAGAAAATTTCTTAGGAAGTCTTGGCCTAAGAAACAGAAAGCATCATCTAATCTATAATGTTTTTAGAAGGGAAATGACAATCCCGATGGAACTTACAAGAAATAGAATGGAGATGTAATTAATTCCTTCCTAAGAAATTAAGGAGGAATTACAAAAACTCAAGATAGAAATAGCAAGGACTATGTCCTGAATTCATGTCGGGGCAATCCAGATTATGATAAAAGCTACTTTAAAAGAAAGAATAGATGCACCCATTGATATTTCTATATGCGATAAAAGAATAGAGAACTTTCAAGATTCAATACTGGGAACTATCTCAGGAAATCTCTGCGCAGGAAAGATTGTAGGAGTGATCTATCCAAGAATAGCCTACAACCTGGCAGATCGAGATTTCAGCCGAGCTTTGACATTACATTAAAATTTCAAAGAAAAAAGACTGATGAAAGAAGGTAATAGATCATATTCTATTACCTATCAGATTTCATATGCTCTATCTAATACACATCATTCAGAATTGTTTATTAGAAAAATACCTGAGATATTTGGAAAAGTTGCCCAGACAATTTATCCAGAAAGAGTCGAGTTTCCTTTAATACAGGAAACAGATATCCAAATACAAAACAAACCGATTTTACAAAAGAATCAAAATCTTAGATTGGAATCAAGAAGACTATCTTTTCAAGGAGATAGAATAACAAGTTACAGGTGAGAAAAAACACATGTTCAAGAAACCCAACATGAGCTAAAAAGATTTT
Source organism: Primulina tabacum (assembly GCF_025594145.1). Taxonomy (NCBI): domain Eukaryota; kingdom Viridiplantae; phylum Streptophyta; class Magnoliopsida; order Lamiales; family Gesneriaceae; genus Primulina; species Primulina tabacum. Next base: position 2,401,223 of record NC_134566.1, read on the forward strand.
CCACAATAAAAAAGCTCAGATGCCCAGAAAGATAGAAAGAAGTAAAAATAGTATTTGATATTACAAAACAAAGGAATCAATTCCCTTGTAATACCATATACTATTTAGAACAACCTATGATAGGAACTTACCAATGTATGATCAATATCGGAGAATTGGAAGTTCATATCAAAGGAATTCCAGGGAAAGAACCAGATCGATTGGTTCTTGGACTAGAGTTTCTCGAGGAACATAAACATTGGAAACGCCTAGAATGTGGAATGGAGTTTATGGCTGAAGATAGGATGTGGAAAATCCAATGACCACAAGTCCTTTCTCGATATACATTCCAGTAGGAATGTTATACGAACAATATAAGACATAATATTTTGCTGCTTATATTGATTCAGGGGCTGGAATCTGTACAACAAAAAAGGGAGTTTTTCCAAATAATTTGGAAGAAGAACTACCAAAGATTGCTGGAAGAGATTTCTCTAGAAGAATCTTAATATTATGTAAAGGGATTAAGATGACTGAAATCGTAATTGGAGGTGCTGGACAAACACCTTGGTACAAGGTAAAAACACCACCAATTTATTTTCATGATACAGGAGCTGAAAATTTGCTAGGAAATAATTTCCTACAAATGTTCAAGTCATATAATCAAGAAAATGAGACTAGAAGATTAGTGTTCACAACACCATGTGATTATAAAATCATAGTCCAACGATTAAGAGAGACATTTTACAGAAAATTGTCAATTCAATTTCGCAGCAAGCGTGGTAATAAAGGAAAACTTATAAACCCAAAAATGAATGATTCTAGACGGTTTGGAGAAACAATGCTCCAACTAAGGATAAATAAATTGCAAAGGCCCTAGAACTTCTTGCTTGAAAATTTGCGGAAAATTAAAAATTTTCTTTTTAAAAGAACTTAAGTGACCTCATTCATAAAATCACTGGTGAAACAAGTTAAATATTTCAAAATATTGCAGCGGAAGAAAATAAAGTTTGCCAAAAATTACAATTTAAAAAAATATCCAACGACTGATAAAATGTTTGCGGAATAAAATAACAACTGCTGCTCTGAGGTCCTCGGGTGCCACTACTGCCGACCCAAGCTGGCTCACTGGTCCCCGCCCTCGGCCCTGGCCTCATCAGTACCTACAACAATCAAGTCTAGTGAGCCTAAAGACTCAGCATGCATATATCGCAGGTAACGAGTAAAAATCTGAATTAAAATATGCATGAGTTAACATATCATGTCCTGAGACATGCTGAAAATAATCTGTACTGAGCAATTATAATACGTGCATAACTGAACTGATAATCACAGAAAAAAAATGTTTGCTCCTTGGAGCCTGTACTGAAATAACTGATAAAATTTTCTGTTGAGATTATGTTTTACGCCTGTGGCCACTGCACTAAGCTGAACTGATCGGTAACTGGCTACCGGGGAGTCTGAAACTGAACTGAGCTGGCCGGTCACTGGCGACCGGGTGGTACCAAACTGAACTGAGCGGTCACTGGCGACCGTATAATACTCCCACATAGTGAATGAACCACAAGCCATATCGCATAAATCTCAAAAATAATCATTTTCTATTTAATGCACGTAAAATAATTAACTGGCATAATGAAAATTTCGCGTAATTTTATCAACTGGATTGGATTGGATTGTCTCCAGGCTCGCTGCAACTTAACTGTGCCATGAAAAACATGCAAATGCTAAAACTTGACCAACTATGCAATTTACGTTCAAAAGATGCGACTATGACGCCTAATGACTTCGCATTTAATCATGACCCCGAGCCAACCTGAACCGACCCTGAACCGACGTATAGTCATGATTAAAATATGCTGAAAAATCATAAAATAATGTTCCTAAAATGATAGGGTCGAAATCTAGGTGGAATGGAGGCCAAAACACGAAACGCTCTTTCGAGAGTCAATTTGGCACATCGCACCGTAAATTCTCGTACGACCTCAAAAATGGTCCAAATGACAAACGGTCAAAAACATGACCTTCCTAACTCAATGAGGCACTGTCCAGTCCAAGGCCATGGGCTAAAAGCCAACCAAGGACTCGAACGAGCCACCGAACCGACACAGCAACTTGCTGTAATATTCCAGCAACTGTACAATCGTGTAACTTGTGTTGTTTTCGAGACTACCGGCCATTGGGGCGTGAACCACCGACCAGAGACTCTTACCAACATCCCAAGGAGTGATTTGAACCATGGCTAAGGGCCCTAGGCCAGCCAAAATCCGCGTCACACCATAACTTAACCGAAACTCCAACCGAGAACCAACGTGCATGCGTGTGTAGTGTTTTGCTTAGATCGATGTCTTGCGTCGTTCCAGTGGCCATTTGATTGACCATGGCACGATCTAGACATATAGGGGCATGGTATGAACCGTGGCTATGGGCCATAGGCCAACCAAGATCCATACCAAGCAACCAAAAACCGAAACCATATGCTGAACCAATGAAGAAGCCGAATGGGGAAAGGGGCTGTTCTTGTTGATTTGATTAAAACTGATGCACCATGGACCAAGCCACCAAAAGGGCGACTTAGTCACCTCTTAGAAATGCTAGGAGAGTGATCTAACCATGGCTAAGAGCCCTTAGGGCAGCCAAGATCAAATCAAACCCTCATGACAGGAAACTGAAATTTTCGAACACCATTTTCTGCACCTATGGGGCTTGCTGTCATTTCAGTTTTTCCAGCAAGCATGGGACTGAAATAAACGTTCTAACATGGCCCTAACATGTCCTAGTACATGTCCATATGCAGCCTTGAGCCCCTGGAACGATCCATCCCTGAAATCGAAACAAAACATACCAATCGTGAAGCATGGAAGTCGGTAAAAAAATCTGTGCAGAATTTTCGTTTCTTGTCTACTGAAAATTTTGGTTTTTGAAATGATAAATCTTGATCATGTACTGAAAAATAAATGATAATATGACTTGATTGAGGTTTTGAAAGAATCTAGATATGCCTGGTTTCGTTTCGAAAGAAAAATAACGAAACGACGACGACGCGGCACGGAGGAGATGGAGCGCTTCTTTCCTTTCCTCTTCTACTCGATTTTTCTCCCTTTGCTTAGCTATGAGTCCCACGGTTTTCCTCTCTCAAAAACACTCTGAATTTCGTGACTAATGGAGGGGATATGATGGTTAGGGGAGTGAGGGAGATGGGTGCAAAATATAGGGAAAGAATCAAGACCAAGTCTCCATTTTTCTGAATTTTGAATTATGGTTTGATATCAAATGAGTTGGTGGATGCTTCTAGCAGGTAGTGGCCGATTTCCTCCCTTGATATCTAGACTAGGATGTGCCCATTAATTAATTAAATTGTGCTCCCAAAAATCCTAGAATTATCCTACTAATTAAATGCAAAGAATTGGTCAAAGTTGATGAGTTGGAAATGTGTGGTCTAGGCAAGGGGTGGCCGAAACATGCATGATAAATGGTAGGGGGAAATTGATTATCTAGTAATTTAATAACCCTTAAAAGCCTTACTAATCCTTTAATTAATTTAGTGAGCTAACCCCTTAATTAAGTAACTTAAATGAGCTCATTTCTTAATCACCTCAAATAATTAAATTAAATCCTCAAACCTCCCTTTCTAACTTAAATGAACTTACTTGCTAGCTAAATTAACTTCTGGAAATATTTTCTGGATCTTAAATTCTATCTCAAAACTTCAACTCCGGTCCGGCCTCACTGAAATAACTGAAATGCTAAAAATCAAACTACTGAACTGAAATAATAAAATAATTAACTTCAAAGAAATGCATTTAAAATAATCATGCAATGAAGTCAATTAAATTTAAAAAATCTAGAATTATGCATGGCTTATACGTAAACTGATTTACGGGTTCTACAATCCTTCCCCCCTTAAAATAAATTTCGTCCTCGAAATTAGAACTCACCGAATAACTCGGGGTATCGATCTGTCATCTCCGGCTCAGACTCCCACGTAGCTTCCTCCTCTGAATGGTTGAGCCATTTGACTTTGACTCGCTTAACCAACTTGTTCCGAAGTTTCTTCTCCTGCCGGTCTAGGATCTGCACTGGTCTCTCCTCATAAGATAAGTTCGGAGTAAGCTTCAACGGCTCAAAGTTCAGGACATGCGAAGGATTTGCCATATACTTCCTCAGCATGGAGACGTGAAAGACATTGTGTACTCCGGTCAGATTCGGCGGAAGAGCCACACGATAAGCAAGCGTCCCAACTCTGTCAAGGATCTCAAACGGTCCAATGAATCTCGGACTGAGCTTCCCTTTCTTCCCAAATCTCATGACACCCTTCATAGGTGCCACTTTCACGAAGACATGATCACCCACTGCAAACTCTAAGTCTCTCCTCCGCTGGTCGGCATAACTCTTCTGTCGGCTCTGAGCAGTCCTCATCCTATCACGGATCTTGACTACTACATCTGCTGCCTGCTGAACAATCTCTGGACCCAACTCTGCTCTCTCTCCTACTTCATCCCAATGAACAGGAGATCTACACTTGCGGCCATACAGTGCTTCATACGGAGCCATACCAATAGAATACTGGAAGCTGTTGTTGTAGGTGAACTCAACCAGTGGCAAGTTCGACTCCCAACTCCCTGAGAAATCAATGACGCAAGCGCGAAGAAGATCCTCCAAAATCTGAATAACTCGCTCCGACTGCCCATCTGTCTGCGGATGGAAAGCTGTGCTAAACAGCAACTTCGTACCCAAAGTCGAATGCAAGCTCTTCCAAAATGAGGAAGTGAATCTGGGATCTCTGTCGGATACGATCGAAACTGGAATACCATGGAGTCGGACTATCTCTCGGATATACAGCTCTGCATACTGAATCATGGTGAAAGTCGTCTTAATAGGCAAGAAATGCGCTGATTTGGTAAGACGATCTACAATCACCCAAATAGCATTCGATCCCCTGGCTGACTTCGGCAATCCGGTCACAAAATCCATGGTAATGTTCTCCCACTTCCACTCAGGAATAGGAAGAGGCTTGAGCAAACCTGCTGGTCTCTGATGCTCGGCCTTCACTAACTGACAGGTCAGACACTCGGACACAAACCGTCTGATGTCCTTCTTCATCCCTGGCCACCAATACAATAGCTGCAGATCTTTGTACATCTTCGTACCCCAAGGGTGAATGGAGTACGGGGACGTATGGGCCTCTGATAAGATGTCTGCTCGGATAGAACCACTGCTAGGAACCCATATCCTATCTCGGTATCTCACAATACCGTCGCTGACTGAATACAAAACACTGCCTTTGGCTTCATCTCTCTTCTTCCACTGTGCTAACTGCTCATCTGCTGCCTGACCACTGCGAATACGGTCAATAAGAGAGGACTGGATAGTCAAGGTAGATAAACGAGGAACTCTACCTCGAGGATAAGTCTCAAGATCAAACCTCTGCATCTCAATCTGAAAAGGTTTCTGAATCGTCAAATGAGCCATCACTGCGACTTTCCTGGTCAAAGCATCCGCAACTACATTAGCTTTACCCGGGTGGTAGCTAATGTCACAATCGTAGTCTTTCACAAGCTCCAACCAACGCCTCTGACGCATATTCAGCTCCTTCTGCGTAAAGAAATACTTGAGGCTCTTGTGGTCGGTAAAGATCTGGCATTTCTCTCCATACAGATAGTGCCTCCAAATCTTCAAAGCAAAAACTACGGCCGCTAACTCTAGATCATGGGTAGGGTAATTCTTCTCATGGATCTTCAGCTGTCGAGAAGCATACGCTATCACTCTCCCATGCTGCATCAAAACTGCACCTAAACCAAGCTTCGAAGCATCGGTATACAGAACAAACTCACCGGATCCTGACGGTACAGCCAAAACGGGTGCTGAGATAAGAGCTTGATTCAAAGTATCGAAGCTCTTCTGACACTCCTCGCTCCACACAAACTTCACATTTTTTCTTGCTCAGTGCTGTGAGTGGAACGGCAATGGATGAGAATCCCTGAATGAACTTCCTGTAATATCCTGCTAGCCCAAGAAAACTGCGAATCTCGGATGCATTCTGAGGCACAACCCAATCTCTGACTGCAGCGACTTTCGCCGGGTCTACCTCAATGCCATTGCTAGAAACAATGTGGCCCAAGAATGCCACCTTCTCTAACCAGAATTCGCACTTACTGAACTTTGCGAATAGTTTGTGCTTCTGCAATGTCTGCAACACTGTGGTCAGATGCCTGCTGTGCTCCTCCCGACTCTTGGAGTAGACGAGAATGTCATCTATGAACACTATCACAAACTGGTCAAGGTACGGCTGAAATACGCGATTCATTAGATCCATGAAGATCGCTGGCGCATTCGTCAGACCGAACGGCATCACTAGGAACTCGTAGTGACCCTGTTCAAACAGATCCTCAATCCTCGGCAGTGGGTATTTATTCTTCACTGTAACCCTGTTCAACTCCCAATAGTCAATGCAAAGCCTCATCGTGCCATCCTTCTTTTTCACAAATAAGACTGGCGCGCCCCATGGAGAAAAACTCGGGCGAATGAACTCCTTGTCGAGAAGTTCCTGAATCTGCTTCTTAAGCTCTGCCATCTCTGTCGGTGCTAGTCGGTACGGCGCTTTGGATATCGGAGCCGTACCTGGCATAAGCTCAATGGAGAACTCTACCTCTCTCTTAGGTGGCATACCAGAGACGTCTTCTGGAAAAACTTCTAAGAAATCTTTGACAATCGGAACATCTGAGGCTGACTGGCTGGGTTCCTTGGGGACAGATAAAAAGGTCGCTAGAAATGCCCGACACCCTCTATGCATGAGCTTCCTAGCCTGAACATATGGGATAATGCGGGGTAAAGAAAAGTACCTGTCCGGCTCAAATAAGAACTGCTCCATTCCAGGCGGTCGGACAAGAACAGATCTCCGCTGGAAGTCTATCAACACTCTGTTCCTCAATAGCCAGTCCATCCCTAGGATGATGTCAAATTCTGGCATCGGTAGCACGATCAGATCCGCATAAACAAGATTACCGTGCAGCTCAAGGTCTATATCTCGTATAACATTGGTGGCTGCCATCTCCTCGCCTGACGGCAACACTACTGAAAAGGCTGTATCTAGCCCAATGGTTTGGATCTTGAGAAAGTTTGCAAAGACCTCCGAAATAAACGAGTGAGTGGCCCCTGAATCTATCAAGGCCTTGGTAGCGGAACCAGATATAAAAAATTCTCCCTGAAAGAGCGGAGCTCTAAGTTGAATCCAGTAGTTACAAGAACTAAACTTATAGACATGCAAAGGTCAAGGTTCTTCTAGCTTAATTTCCCACAAAATAAATCTGAGTAGAGCATGCAATCCTATAACAGTTCTAAATTCACATCTAAATCCCGATTCCCAAAACACGGAAATTCAAATAATAACTTAAAGTTTAAAGGTACCTGTCAACAACATAGTTTCAGGGTTGGTTTCCGCGGCATGGAGAGCAAAAACTCTGCCTTGGGTAGGCAGATTCCTCTGAGGACATTGCAGCAACATGTGGTCTGGACTGCCACACTTAAAACACTTTCCTGAGCCAGCCATACATGCTCCAGGATGGCGACGTGAGCACCTGGGATAGACTGGGTGCTCCTGAGTCCTCGGGGCTGGGCGTCCCCGCTGCTGCTGTTGCTGCTGGCCTCGGTTCCTGGGCGGTCCATGAAAAGGCCTCTTATTCTGCTGCTGATGCTGATGAGGAGGAGGGCGGTGCGGTGCCTGGACTGGGCGCTTGCCTTGGCGATCCCTCTCGATATCCCGCAGATCCTGCTCTGCGGTTAAGGCCTTGGAGACGGCAATCTCATAAGTAGCAGGGTCAGATACCCTAACATCCCGGCGCAAGATCGGCCGTAAACCCACCAGGAAGTGCATCAGCTTGACTCTGGCATCATTCGCGATCAGGGGCACAAAGTGACAGCCCCTCTCGAACTTACGGATGAACTCCGTAACCGTCATATCCCCTTGTCTCAGACTCATGAACTCGGTGGTCAGCCTGGTGCGAACCTCCTCAGAAAAATACTTGGAGTAGAAAACTTCCGTAAAGCGGGTCCATGAAAGTGTAGCCAAAGTCAAGGCTACCGAAGCTCCTTCCCACCATAAGCGGGCGTCTCCAGTGAACAGGTAGGTGGCATATCGGACTCGGTCTGCGTCCCCCAGCTCCATAAACTCAAAGATGACCTCGAGGGATTTGATCCATCCCTCGGCAACCATGGGGTCAGATGTCCCAGAGAATTCCTTCGGGCGCATCTTCATGAATCGCTCATAAATAGTCTCGGGCCCTGTCGGCCTGGCTGCGGCTGTGGCTACGGCAGCTGCATTGTCCCCCGCAAACTGTGCGAAGAACTGTGCCATCCCAGCTAACATCTAGGCACTCATGTCCGGTGGGGGTGGTGGAGGAGGTGGTAGGTCTCCCTCCGATCTACGCTCCTCCCTGTCCTCTCGGCGAGGCTCCTCCTCTCTGTTGCGCTCTAAAATGCGTCTAGGGGGCATACTGTTCCAACATAACCCATACGTAACTAACATGCATAATTTCATAGTTTATTTTAAATGAACACTGAAGTACTGAAAATCTGGAAGCATGCTGACAAAATAATTCATGCTTTAACTGAAATGCTGAACAAAATGCTGAACTGAAAAACTTACAGACCGAAGACGTGGCTTCGTGAGCTTCTCGCGGTCAGTAGTAGTGAAACCCTATACAGAACCACCGCTCTGGTACCAATTGCAAAAGGCCCTAGAACTTCTTGCTTGAAAATTTGCGGAAAATTAAAAATTTTCTTTTTAAAAGAACTTAAGTGGCCTCATTCATAAAATCACTGGTGAAACAAGTTTAATATTTCAAAATATTGCAGCGGAAGAAAATAAAGTTTGCCAAAAATCACAATTTAAAAAAATATCCAACGACTGATAAAATGTTTGCGGAATAAAATAACAACTGCTGCTCTGAGGTCCTCGGGTGCCACTACTGCCGACCCAAGCTGGCTCACTGGTCCCCGCCCTCGGCCCTGGCCTCATCAGTACCTACAACAATCAAGTCTAGTGAGCCTAAAGACTCAGCATGCATATATCGCAGGTAACGAGTAAAAATCTGAATTAAAATATGCATGAGTTAACATATCATGTCCTGAGGCATGCTGAAAATAATCTGAACTGAGCAATTATAATACGTGTATAACTGAACTGATAATCACAGAAAAAGAATGTTTGCTCCTTGGAGCCTGTACTGAAATAACTGATAAAATTTTCTGTTGAGATTATGTTTTACGCCTGTGGCCACTGCACTAAGCTGAACTGATCGGTAACTGGCTACCGGGGAGTCTGAAACTGAACTGAGCTGGCCGGTCACTGGCGACCGGGTGGTACCAAACTGAACTGAGCGGTCACTGGCGACCGTATAATACTCCCACATAGTGAATGAACCACAAGCCATATCGCATAAATCTCAAAAATAATCATTTTCTATTTAATGCACGTAAAATAATTAACTGGCATAATGAAAATTTCCCGTAATTTTATCAACTGGATTGGATTGGATCGTCCCCAGGCTCGCTGCAACTTAACTGTGCCATGAAAAACATGCAAATGCTAAAACTTGACCAACTATGCAATTTACGTTCAAAAGATGCGACTATGACGCCTAATGACTTCGCATTTAATCATGACCCCGAGCCAACCTGAACCGACCCTGAACCGACGTATAGTCATGATTAAAATACGCTGAAAAATCATAAAATAATGTTCCTAAAATGATAGGGTCGAAATCTAGGTGGAATGGAGGCCAAAACACGAAACGCTCTTTCGAGAGTCAATTTGGCACATCGCACCGTAAATTCTCGTATGACCTCAAAAATGGTCCAAATGACAAACGGTCAAAAACATGACCTTCCTAACTCAATGAGGCACTGTCCAGTCCAAGGCCATGGGCTAAAAGCCAACCAAGAACTCGAACGAGCCACCGAACCGACACAGCAACTTGCTGTAATATTCCAGCAATTGTACAATCGTGTAACTTGTGTTGTTTTCGAGACTACCGGCCATTGGGGCGTGAACCACCGACCAGAGACTCTTACCAACATCCCAAGGAGTGATTTGAACCATGGCTAAGGGCCCTAGGCCAGCCAAAATCCGCGTCACACCATAACTTAACCGAAACTCCAACCGAGAACCAACGTGCATGCGTGTGTAGTGTTTTGCTTAGATCGATGTCTTGCGTCGTTCCAGTGGCCATTTGATTGACCATGGCACGATCTAGACATATAGGGGCATGGTATGAACCGTGGCTATGGGCCATAGGCCAACCAAGATCCATACCAAGCAACCAAAAACCGAAACCATATGCTGAACCAATGAAGAAGCCGAATGGGGAAAGGGGCTATTCTTGTTGATTTGATTAAAACTGATGCACCATGGATCAAGCCACCAAAAGGGCGACTTAGTCACCTCTTAGAAATGCTAGGAGAGTGATCTAACCATAGCTAAGAGCCCTTAGGGCAGCCAAGATCAAATCAAACCCTCATGACAGGAAACTGAAATTTTCGAACACCATTTTCTGCACCTATGGGGCTTGCTGTCATTTCGGTTTTTCCAGCAAGCATGGGACTGAAATAAACGTTCTAACATGGCCCTAACATGTCCTAGTACATGTCCATATGCAGCCTTGAGCCCCTGGAACGATCCATCCCTGAAATCGAAACAAAACATACCAATCGTGAAGCATGGAAGTCGGTAAAAAAATCTGTGCAGAATTTTCGTTTCTTGTCTACTGAAAATTTTGGTTTTTGAAATGATAAATCTTGATCATGTACTTAAAAATAAATGATAATATGACTTGATTGAGGTTTTGAAAGAATCTAGACATGCCTGGTCTCGTTTCGAAAGAAAACGAACGAAACGACGACGACGCGGCACGGAGGAGATGGAGCGCTTCTTTCTTTTCCTCTTCTACTCGATTTTTCTCCCTTCGCTTAGCTATGAGTCCCACGGTTTTCCTCTCTCAAAAACACTCTGAATTTCGTGACTAAGGGAGGGGATATGATGGTTAGGGGAGTGAGGGAGATGGGTGCAAAATATAGGGAAAGAATCAAGACCAAGTCTCCATTTTTTTGAATTTTGAATTATGGTTTGATATCAAATGAGTTGGTGGATGCTTCTAGGAGGTAGTGGCCGATTTCCTCCCTTGATATCTAGACTAGGATGTGCCCATTAATTAATTAAATTGTGCTCCCAAAAATCCTAGAATTATCCTACTAATTACATGCAAAGAATTGGTCAAAGTTGATGAGTTGGAAATGTGTGGTCTAGGCAAGGGGTGGCCGAAACATGCATGATAAATGGTAGGGGGAAATTGATTATCTAGTAATTTAATAACCCTTAAAAGCCTTACTAATCTTTTAATTAATTTAGTGAGCTAACCCCTTAATTAAGTAACTTAAATGAGCTCATTTCTTAATCACCTCAAATAATTAAATTAAATCCTCAAACC